>NW_026999327.1:67099-288823 GCF_037126465.1 Ornithodoros turicata | reverse complement strand
AGACGGTCCCAACGTGTCTGCATCGAAAGTACTTTGTTGGGTGACCTCTTTGCCGACACGTCGGGATCGTTAAAAAAATTGGAGTATTAGAGCATTACGAAAACGCATCTGAAGCTGCAACAATCTGCTCCTAAAGCGTTATCTGTATCATCCAACTAGCGTTATATAGCTTACGCGTTACGAAAAAGCATCTGAAGCATCAACAATCTATTACTCCAAAAGAGTTATCTGCAGCATTCAACTAGCGTTATATAGCTTACGCGTTAAGAAAAAGCATGTGAAGCTGAAACAATGTACTCCAAAATACGACACAGGCGCCGACTCGCCTTATGGCTACCGAGTACCGACAAAGCCACTGTGTCGTAGACGGTCCCAACGTGTCTGCATCGAAGTACTTTGTTGGGTGACCTCTTTGCAACACGTCGGGATCGTTAAAAAAAATTGGAGTATTACGAAAACGCATCTGAAGCTGCAACAATCTGCTCCTAAAGCGTTATCTGTATCATCCAACTAGCGTTATATAGCTTACGCGTTACGAAAAAAGCATCTGAAGCTTCAACAATCTATATGCTCCAAAAAGCGTTATCTGCAGCATTCAACTAGGGTTATATAGCTTACGTGTTACGAAAAAGCATGTGAAGCTGAAACAATGTACTCCAAAATACGACACAGGCGCCGGACTCGCCTTAATGGCTACCGAGTACCGACAAAGCCACTGTGTCGTAGACGGTCCCAACGTGTCTGCATCGAAGTACTTTGTTGGGTGACCTCTTTGCCAACACGTCGGGATCGTTAAAAAAATTGGAGTATTAGAGCATTACGAAAACGCATCTGAAGCTGCAACAATCTGCTCCTAAAGCGTTATCTGTATCATTCAACTAGCGTTATATAGCTTACGCGTTACGAAAAAGCATCTGAAGCTGCGACAATCTATATACTCCAAAAGCGTTATCTGCAGCATTCAACTAGCGTTATATAGCTTACGCGTTACGAAAAATCATGTGAAGCTGAAACAATGTACTCCAAAATACGACACAGGCGCCGACTCGCCTTAATGGCTACCGAGTACCGACAAAGCCACTGTGTCGTAGACGGTCCCAACGTGTCTGCATCGAAGTACTTTGTTGGGTGACCTCTTTGCCAACACGTCGGGATCGTTAAAAAAAAATTGGAGTATTACGAAAACGCATCTGAAGCTGCAACAATCTGCTCCTAAAGCGTTATCTGTATCATTCAACTAGCGTTATATAGCTTACGCGTTACGAAAAAGCATGTGAAGCTGAAACAATGTACTCCAAAATACGACACAGGCGCCGACTCGCCTTAATGGCTACCGAGTACCGACAAAGCCACTGTGTCGTAGACGGTCCCAACGCGTCTGCATCGAAGTACTTTGTTGGATGACGTCTTTGCCAACACGTCGGGATCGTTAAAAAAAAATTGGAGTATTAGAGCATTACGAAAACGCATCTGAAGCTGCAACAATCTGCTCCTAAAGCGTTATCTGTATCATCCAACTAGCGTTATATAGCTTACGCGTTACGAAAAAGCATCTGAAGCTGAAACAATGTACTCCAAAATACGACACAGGCGCCGACTCGCCTTAATGGCTACCGAGTACCGACAAAGCCACTGTGTCGTAGACGGTCCCAACGTGTCTGCATCGAAGTACTTTGTTGCGTGACCTCTTTGCCAACACGTCGGGATCGTTAAAAAAATTGGAGTATTAGAGCATTACGAAAACGCATCTGAAGCTGCAACAATCTGCTCCTAAAGCGTTATCTGTATCATCCAACTAGCGTTATATAGCTTACGCGTTACGAAAAAGCATGTGAAGCTGAAACAATGTACTCCAAAATACGACACAGGCGCCGACTCGCCTTAATGGCTACCGAGTACCGACAAAGCCACTGTGTCGTAGACGGTCCCAACGTGTCTGCATCGAAGTACTTTGTTGGGTGACCTCTTTGCCAACACGTCGGGATCGTTAAAAAAAAATTGGAGTATTAGAGCATTACGAAAACGCATCTGAAGCTGCAACAGTCTGCTCCTAAAGCGTTATCTGTATCATTCAACTAGCGTTATATAGCTTACGCGTTACGAAAAAGCATCTGAAGCTGCGAATTTCTATATACTCCAAAAGCGTTATCTGCAGCATTCAACTAGCGTTATATAGCTTACGCGTTACGAAAAAGCATGTGAAGCTGAAACAATGTACTCCAAAATACGACACAGGCGCCGACTCGCCTTAATGGCTACCGAGTACCGACAAAGCCACTGTGTCGTAGACGGTCCCAACGTGTCTGCATCGAAGTACTTTGTTGGGTGACCTCTTTGCCAACACGTCGGGATCGTTAAAAAAAATTGGAGTATTACGAAAACGCATCTGAAGCTGCAACAATCTGCTCCTAAAGCGTTATCTGTATCATTCAACTAGCGTTATATAGCTTACGCGTTACGAAAAAGCATCTGAAGCTGCGACAATCTATATACTCCAAAAGCGTTATCTGCAGCATTCAACTAGGGTTATATAGCTTACGTGTTACGAAAAAGCATGTGAAGCTGAAACAATGTACTCCAAAATACGACACAGGCACCGACTCGCCTTAATGGCTACCGAGTACCGACAAAGCCACTGTGTCGTAGACGGTCCCAACGTGTCTGCATCGAAGTACTTTGCTGGGTGACCTCTTTGCCAACACGTCGGGATCGTTAAAAAAATTGGAGTATTAGAGCATTACGAAAACGCATCTGAAGCTGCAACAATCTGCTCCTAAAGCGTTATCTGTATCATCCAACTAGCGTTATATAGCTTACGCGTTACGAAAAAGCATGTGAAGCTGAAACAATGTACTCCAAAATACGACACAGGCGCCGACTCGCCTTAATGGCTACCGAGTACCGACAAAGCCACTGTGTCGTAGACGGTCCCAACGTGTCTGCATCGAAGTACTTTGTTGGGTGACCTCTTTGCCAACACGTCGGGATCGTTAAAAAAAAATTGGAGTATTACGAAAACGCATCTGAAGCTGCAACAATCTGCTCCTAAAGCGTTATCTGTATCATTCAACTAGCGTTATATAGCTTACGCGTTACGAAAAAGCATCTGAAGCTGCGACAATCTATATACTCCAAAAGCGTTATCTGCAGCATTCAACTAGGGTTATATAGCTTACGTGTTACGAAAAAGCATGTGAAGCTGAAACAATGTACTCCAAAATACGACACAGGCGCCGACTCGCCTTAATGGCTACCGAGTACCGACAAAGCCACTGTGTCGTAGACGGTCCCAACGTGTCTGCATCGAAGTACTTTGTTGGGTGACCTCTTTGCCAACACGTCGGGATCGTTAAAAAAAATTGGAGTATTACGAAAACGCATCTGAAGCTGCAACAATCTGCTCCTAAAGCGTTATCTGTATCATTCAACTAGCGTTATATAGCTTACGCGTTACGAAAAGCATGTGAAGCTGAAACAATGTACTCCAAAATACGACACAGGCGCCGACTCGCCTTAATGGCTACCGAGTACCGACAAAGCCACTGTGTCGTAGACGGTCCCAACGTGTCTGCATCGAAGTACTTTGTTGGATGACCTCTTTGCCAACACGTCGGGATCGTTAAAAAAAATTGGAGTATTAGAGCATTACGAAAACGCATCTGAAGCTGCAACAATCTGCTCCTAAACCGTTATCTGTATCATCCAACTAGCGTTATATAGCTTACGCGTTACGAAAAAGCATCTGAAGCTGAAACAATGTACTGCAAAATACGACACAGGCGCCGACTCGCCTTAATGGCTACCGAGTACCGACAAAGCCACTGTGTCGTAGACGGTCCCAACGTGTCTGCATCGAAGTACTTTGTTGCGTGACCTCTTTGCCAACACGTCGGGATCGTTAAAAAAAATTGGAGTATTAGAGCATTACGAAAACGCATCTGAAGCTGCAACAATCTGCTCCTAAAGCGTTATCTGTATCATCCAACTAGCGTTATATAGCTTACGCGTTACGAAAAAGCATGTGAAGCTGAAACAATGTACTCAAAATACGACACAGGCGCCGACTCGCCTTAATGGCTACCGAGTACCGACAAAGCCACTGTGTCGTAGACGGTCCCAACGTGTCTGCATCGAAGTACTTTGTTGGGTGACCTCTTTGCCAACACGTCGGGATCGTTAAAAAAAAATTGGAGTATTAGAGCATTACGAAAACGCATCTGAAGCTGCAACAGTCTGCTCCTAAAGCGTTATCTGTATCATTCAACTAGCGTTATATAGCTTACGCGTTACGAAAAAGCATCTGAAGCTGCGACAATCTATATACTCCAAAAGCGTTATCTGCAGCATTCAACTAGCGTTATATAGCTTACGCGTTACGAAAAAGCATGTGAAGCTGAAACAATGTACTCCAAAATACGACACAGGCGCCGACTCGCCTTAATGGCTACCGAGTACCGACAAAGCCACTGTGTCGTAGACGGTCCCAACGTGTCTGCATCGAAGTACTTTGTTGGGTGACCTCTTTGCCAACACGTCGGGATCGTTAAAAAAAATTGGAGTATTACGAAAACGCATCTGAAGCTGCAACAATCTGCTCCTAAAGCGTTATCTGTATCATTCAACTAGCGTTATATAGCTTACGCGTTACGAAAAAGCATCTGAAGCTGCGACAATCTATATACTCCAAAAGCGTTATCTGCAGCATTCAACTAGCGTTATATAGCTTACGCGTTACGGAAAAGCATGTAAAGCTGCAACAATGTACTCCATAATACGACACAGGCGCCGACTCGCCTTAATGGCTACCGAGTACCGACAAAGCCACTGTGTCGTAGACGGTCCCAACGTGTCTGCATCGAAGTACTTTGTTGGGTGACCTCTTTGCCAACACGTCGGGATCGTTAAAAAAAATTGGAGTATTACGAAAACGCATCTGAAGCTGCAACAATCTGCTCCTAAAGCGTTATCTGTATCATTCAACTAGAGTTATATAGCTTACGCGTTACGAAAAAGCATCTGAAGCTGCGACAATCTATATACTCCAAAAGCGTTATCTGCAGCATTCAACTAGCGTTATATAGCTTACGCGTTACGGAAAAGCATGTAAAGCTGCAACAATGTACTCCAAAATACGACACAGGCGCCGACTCGCCTTAATGGCTACAGAGTACCGACAAAGCCACTGTGTCGTAGACGGTCCCAACGTGTCTGCATCGAAGTACTTTGTTGTGTGACCTCTTTGCCAACACGTCGGGATCGTTAAAAAAAATTGGAGTATTACGAAAACGCATCTGAAGCTGCAACAATCTGCTCCTAAAGCGTTATCTGTATCATTCAACTAGCGTTACATAGCTTACGCGTTACGAAAAAGCATCTGAAGCTGCGACAATCTATATACTCCAAAAGCGTTATCTGCAGCATTCAACTAGCGTTATATAGCTTACGCGTTACGGAAAAGCATGTAAAGCTGCAACAATGTACTCCAAAATACGACACAGGCGCCGACTCGCCTTAATGGCTACAGAGTACCGACAAAGCCACTGTGTCGTAGACGGTCCCAACGTGTCTGCATCGAAGTACTTTGTTGGGTGACCTCTTTGCCAACACGTCGGGATCGTTAAAAAAAATTGGAGTATTACGAAAACGCATCTGAAGCTGCAACAATCTGCTCCTAAAGCGTTATCTGTATCATTCAACTAGCGTTATATAGCTTACGCGTTACGAAAAAGCATGTAAAGCTGCAACAATGTACTCCAAAATACAACACAGGCGCCGACTCGCCTTAATGGCTACAGAGTACCGACAAAGCCACTGTGTCGTAGACGGTCCCAACGTGTCTGCATCGAAGTACTTTGTTGGGTGACCTCTTTGCCAACACGTCGGGATCGTTAAAAAAAATTGGAGTATTACGAAAACGCATCTGAAGCTGCAACAATCTGCTCCTAAAGCGTTATCTGTATCATTCAACTAGCGTTATATAGCTTACGCGTTACGAAAAAGCATGTAAAGCTGCAACAATGTACTCCAAAATACGACACAGGCGCCGACTCGCCTTAATGGCTACAGAGTACCGACAAAGCCACTGTGTCGTAGACGGTCCCAACGTGTCTGCATCGAAGTACTTTGTTGTGTGACCTCTTTGCCAACACGTCGGGATCGTTAAAAAAAAAATTGGAGTATTACGAAAACGCATCTGAAGCTGCAACAATCTGCTCCTAAAGCGTTATCTGTATCATTCAACTAGCGTTATATAGCTTACGCGTTACGAAAAAGCATGTAAAGCTGCAACAATGTACTCCAAAATACGACACAGGCGCCGACTCGCCTTAATGGCTACAGAGTACCGACAAAGCCACTGTGTCGTAGACGGTCCCAACGTGTCTGCATCGAAGTACTTTGTTGTGTGACCTCTTTGCCAACACGTCGGGATCGTTAAAAAAAATTGGAGTATTACGAAAACGCATCTGAAGCTGCAACAATCTGCTCCTAAAGCGTTATCTGTATCATTCAACTAGCGTTATATAGCTTACGCGTTACGAAAAAGCATGTAAAGCTGCAACAATGTACTCCAAAATACGACACAGGCGCCGACTCGCCTTAATGGCTACAGAGTACCGACAAAGCCACTGTGTCGTAGACGGCCCCAACGTGTCTGCATCGAAGTACTTTGTTGGGTGACCTCTTTGCCAACACGTCGGGATCGTTAAAAAAAAATTGGAGTATTACGAAAACGCATCTGAAGCTGCAACAATCTGCTCCTAAAGCGTTATCTGTATCATTCAACTAGCGTTATATAGCTTACGCGTTACGAAAAAGCATGTAAAGCTGCAACAATGTACTCCAAAATACAACACAGGCGCCGACTCGCCTTAATGGCTACAGAGTACCGACAAAGCCACTGTGTCGTAGACGGTCCCAACGTGTCTGCATCGAAGTTCTTTGTTGGGTGACCTCTTTGCCAACACGTCGGGATCGTTAAAAAAATTGGAGTATTACGAAAACGCATCTGAAGCTGCAACAATCTGCTCCTAAAGCGTTATCTGTATCATTCAACTAGCGTTATATAGCTTACGCGTTACGAAAAAGCATGTAAAGCTGCAACAATGTACTCCAAAATACGACACAGGCGCCGACTCGCCTTAATGGCTACAGAGTACCGACAAAGCCACTGTGTCGTAGACGGTCCCAACGTGTCTGCATCGAAGTACTTTGTTGTGTGACCTCTTTGCCAACACGTCGGGATCGTTAAAAAAAATTGGAGTATTACGAAAACGCATCTGAAGCTGCAACAATCTGCTCCTAAAGCGTTATCTGTATCATTCAACTAGCGTTATATAGCTTACGCGTTACGAAAAAGCATGTAAAGCTGCAACAATGTAC
The DNA here is from genome assembly GCF_037126465.1 of Ornithodoros turicata. Classification (NCBI taxonomy): domain Eukaryota; kingdom Metazoa; phylum Arthropoda; class Arachnida; order Ixodida; family Argasidae; genus Ornithodoros; species Ornithodoros turicata. The sequence goes on along the minus strand of NW_026999327.1, from coordinate 281,443 downwards.
TCCAAAATACGACACAGGCGCCGACTCGCCTTAATGGCTACAGAGTACCGACAAAGCCACTGTGTCGTAGACGGTCCCAACGTGTCTGCATCGAAGTACTTTGTTGTGTGACCTCTTTGCCAACACGTCGGGATCGTTAAAAAAAAATTGGAGTATTACGAAAACGCATCTGAAGCTGCAACAATCTGCTCCTAAAGCGTTATCTGTATCATTCAACTAGCGTTATATAGCTTACGCGTTACGAAAAAGCATGTAAAGCTGCAACAATGTACTCCAAAATACGACACAGGCGCCGACTCGCCTTAATGGCTACAGAGTACCGACAAAGCCACTGTGTCGTAGACGGTCCCAACGTGTCTGCATCGAAGTACTTTGTTGGGTGACCTCTTTGCCAACACGTCGGGATCGTTAAAAAAAATTGGAGTATTACGAAAACGCATCTGAAGCTGCAACAATCTGCTCCTAAAGCGTTATCTGTATCATTCAACTAGCGTTATATAGCTTACGCGTTACGAAAAAGCATCTGAAGCTGCGACAATCTATATACTCCAAAAGCGTTATCTGCAGCATTCAACTAGCGTTATATAGCTTACGCGTTACGGAAAAGCATGTAAAGCTGCAACAATGTACTCCAAAATACGACACAGGCGCCGACTCGCCTTAATGGCTACAGAGTACCGACAAAGCCACTGTGTCGTAGACGGTCCCAACGTGTCTGCATCGAAGTACTTTGTTGTGTGACCTCTTTGCCAACACGTCGGGATCGTTAAAAAAAATTGGAGTATTACGAAAACGCATCTGAAGCTGCAACAATCTGCTCCTAAAGCGTTATCTGTATCATTCAACTAGCGTTACATAGCTTACGCGTTACGAAAAAGCATCTGAAGCTGCGACAATCTATATACTCCAAAAGCGTTATCTGCAGCACTCAACTAGCGTTATATAGCTTACGCGTTACGGAAAAGCATGTAAAGCTGCAACAATGTACTCCAAAATACGACACAGGCGCCGACTCGCCTTAATGGCTACAGAGTACCGACAAAGCCACTGTGTCGTAGACGGTCCCAACGTGTCTGCATCGAAGTACTTTGTTGGGTGACCTCTTTGCCAACACGTCGGGATCGTTAAAAAAAATTGGAGTATTACGAAAACGCATCTGAAGCTGCAACAATCTGCTCCTAAAGCGTTATCTGTATCATTCAACTAGCGTTATATAGCTTACGCGTTACGAAAAAGCATGTAAAGCTGCAACAATGTACTCCAAAATACGACACAGGCGCCGACTCGCCTTAATGGCTACAGAGTACCGACAAAGCCACTGTGTCGTAGACGGTCCCAACGTGTCTGCATCGAAGTACTTTGTTGGGTGACCTCTTTGCCAACACGTCGGGATCGTTAAAAAAAAATTGGAGTATTACGAAAACGCATCTGAAGCTGCAACAATCTGCTCCTAAAGCGTTATCTGTATCATTCAACTAGCGTTATATAGCTTACGCGTTACGAAAAAGCATGTAAAGCTGCAACAATGTACTCCAAAATACGACACAGGCGCCGACTCGCCTTAATGGCTACAGAGTACCGACAAAGCCACTGTGTCGTAGACGGTCCCAACGTGTCTGCATCGAAGTACTTTGTTGGGTGACCTCTTTGCCAACACGTCGGGATCGTTAAAAAAAAATTGGAGTATTACGAAAACGCATCTGAAGCTGCAACAATCTGCTCCTAAAGCGTTATCTGTATCATTCATCTAGCGTTATATAGCTTACGCGTTACGAAAAAGCATGTAAAGCTGCAACAATGTACTCCAAAATACGACACAGGCGCCGACTCGCCTTAATGGCTACAGAGTACCGACAAAGCCACTGTGTCGTAGACGGTCCCAACGTGTCTGCATCGAAGTACTTTGTTGGGTGACCTCTTTGCCAACACGTCGGGATCGTTAAAAAAAAATTGGAGTATTACGAAAACGCATCTGAAGCTGCAACAATCTGCTCCTAAAGCGTTATCTGTATCATTCAACTAGCGTTATATAGCTTACGTGTTACGAAAAAGCATCTGAAGCTGCGACAATCTATATACTCCAAAAGCGTTATCTGCAGCATTCAACTAGCGTTATATAGCTTACGCGTTACGGAAAAGCATGTAAAGCTGCAACAATGTACTCCAAAATACGACACAGGCGCCGACTCGCCTTAATGGCTACAGAGTACCGACAAAGCCACTGTGTCGTAGACGGTCCCAACGTGTCTGCATCGAAGTACTTTGTTGTGTGACCTCTTTGCCAACACGTCGGGATCGTTAAAAAAAATTGGAGTATTACGAAAACGCATCTGAAGCTGCAACAATCTGCTCCTAAAGCGTTATCTGTATCATTCAACTAGCGTTACATAGCTTACGCGTTACGAAAAAGCATCTGAAGCTGCGACAATCTATATACTCCAAAAGCGTTATCTGCAGCACTCAACTAGCGTTATATAGCTTACGCGTTACGGAAAAGCATGTAAAGCTGCAACAATGTACTCCAAAATACGACACAGGCGCCGACTCGCCTTAATTGCTACAGAGTACCGACAAAGCCACTGTGTCGTAGACGGTCCCAACGTGTCTGCATCGAAGTACTTTGTTGGGTGACCTCTTTGCCAACACGTCGGGATCGTTAAAAAAAATTGGAGTATTACGAAAACGCATCTGAAGCTGCAACAATCTGCTCCTAAAGCGTTATCTGTATCATTCAACTAGCGTTATATAGCTTACGCGTCACGAAAAAGCATGTAAAGCTGCAACAATGTACTCCAAAATACGACACAGGCGCCGACTCGCCTTAATGGCTACAGAGTACCGACAAAGCCACTGTGTCGTAGACGGTCCCAACGTGTCTGCATCGAAGTACTTTGTTGGGTGACCTCTTTGCCAACACGTCGGGATCGTTAAAAAAAAATTGGAGTATTACGAAAACGCATCTGAAGCTGCAACAATCTGCTCCTAAAGCGTTATCTGTATCATTCAACTAGCGTTATATAGCTTACGCGTTACGAAAAAGCATGTAAAGCTGCAACAATGTACTCCAAAATACGACACAGGCGCCGACTCGCCTTAATGGCTACAGAGTACCGACAAAGCCACTGTGTCGTAGACGGTCCCAACGTGTCTGCATCGAAGTACTTTGTTGGGTGACCTCTTTGCCAACACGTCGGAATCGTTAAGAAAAAATTGGAGTATTACGAAAACGCATCTGAAGCTGCAACAATCTGCTCCTAAAGCGTTATCTGTATCATTCATCTAGCGTTATATAGCTTACGCGTTACGAAAAAGCATGTAAAGCTGCAACAATGTACTCCAAAATACGACACAGGCGCCGACTCGCCTTAATGGCTACAGAGTACCGACAAAGCCACTGTGTCGTAGACGGTCCCAACGTGTCTGCATCGAAGTACTTTGTTGGGTGACCTCTTTGCCAACACGTCGGGATCGTTAAAAAAAAATTGGAGTATTACGAAAACGCATCTGAAGCTGCAACAATCTGCTCCTAAAGCGTTATCTGTATCATTCAACTAGCGTTATATAGCTTACGCGTTACGAAAAAGCATCTGAAGCTGCGACAATCTATATACTCCAAAAGCGTTATCTGCAGCATTCAACTAGCGTTATATAGCTTACGCGTTACGGAAAAGCATGTAAAGCTGCAACAATGTACTCCAAAATACGACACAGGCGCCGACTCGCCTTAATGGCTACAGAGTACCGACAAAGCCACTGTGTCGTAGACGGTCCCAACGTGTCTGCATCGAAGTACTTTGTTGGGTGACCTCTTTGCCAACACGTCGGGATCGTTAAAAAAAAATTGGAGTATTACGAAAACGCAACTGAAGCTGCAACAATCTGCTCCTAAAGCGTTATCTGTATCATTCAACTAGCGTTATATAGCTTACGCGTCACGAAAAAGCATGTAAAGCTGCAACAATGTACTCCAAAATACGACACAGGCGCCGACTCGGCTTAATGGCTACAGAGTACCGACAAAGCCACTGTGTCGTAGACGGTCCCAACGTGCCTGCATCGAAGTACTTTGTTGGGTGACCTCTTTGCCAACACGTCGGGATCGTTAAAAAAAATTGGAGTATTACGAAAACGCATCTGAAGCTGCAACAATCTGCTCCTAAAGCGTTATCTGTATCATTCAACTAGCGTTATATAGCTTACGCGTTACGAAAAAGCATCTCAAGCTGCGACAATCTATATACAACAAAAGCGTTATCTGCAGCATTCAACTAGCGTTATATAGCTTACGCGTTACGGAAAAGCATGTAAAGCTGCAACAATGTACTCCAAAATACGACACAGGCGCCGACTCGCCTTAATGGCTACAGAGTACCGACAAAGCCACTGTGTCGTAGACGGTCCCAACGTGTCTGCATCGAAGTACTTTGTTGGGTGACCTCTTTGCCAACACGTCGGGATCGTTAAAAAAAATTGGAGTATTACGAAAACGCATCTGAAGCTGCAACAATCTGCTCCTAAAGCGTTATCTGTATCATTCAACTAGCGTTATATAGCTTACGCGTTACGAAAAAGCATCTGAAGCTGCGACAATCTATATACTCCAAAAGCGTTATCTGCAGCATTCAACTAGCGTTATATAGCTTACGCGTTACGGAAAAGCATGTAAAGCTGCAACAATGTACTCCAAAATACGACACAGGCGCCGACTCGCCTTAATGGCTACAGAGTACCGACAAAGCCACTGTGTCGTAGACGGTCCCAACGTGTCTGCATCGAAGTACTTTGTTGTGTGACCTCTTTGCCAACACGTCGGGATCGTTAAAAAAAATTGGAGTATTACGAAAACGCATCTGAAGCTGCAACAATCTGCTCCTAAAGCGTTATCTGTATCATTCAACTAGCGTTACATAGCTTACGCGTTACGAAAAAGCATCTGAGGCCGCGACAATCTATATACTCCAAAAGCGTTATCTGCAGCACTCAACTAGCGTTATATAGCTTACGCGTTACGGAAAAGCATGTAAAGCTGCAACAATGTACTCCAAAATACGACACAGGCGCCGACTCGCCTTAATGGCTACAGAGTACCGACAAAGCCACTGTGTCGTAGACGGTCCCAACGTGTCTGCATCGAAGTACTTTGTTGGGTGACCTCTTTGCCAACACGTCGGGATCGTTAAAAAAAATTGGAGTATTACGAAAACGCATCTGAAGCTGCAACAATCTGCTCCTAAAGCGTTATCTGTATCATTCAACTAGCGTTATATAGCTTACGCGTTACGAAAAAGCATGTAAAGCTGCAACAATGTACTCCAAAATACGACACAGGCGCCGACTCGCCTTAATGGCTACAGAGTACCGACAAAGCCACTGTGTCGTAGACGGTCCCAACGTGTCTGCATCGAAGTACTTTGTTGGGTGACCTCTTTGCCAACACGTCGGGATCGTTAAAAAAAAATTGGAGTATTACGAAAACGCATCTGAAGCTGCAACAATCTGCTCCTAAAGCGTTATCTGTATCATTCAACTAGCGTTATATAGCTTACGCGTTACGAAAAAGCATGTAAAGCTGCAACAATGTACTCCAAAATACGACACAGGCGCCGACTCGCCTTAATGGCTACAGAGTACCGACAAAGCCACTGTGTCGTAGACGGTCCCAACGTGTCTGCATCGAAGTACTTTGTTGGGTGACCTCTTTGCCAACACGTCGGGATCGTTAAAAAAAAATTGGAGTATTACGAAAACGCATCTGAAGCTGCAACAATCTGCTCCTAAAGCGTTATCTGTATCATTCATCTAGCGTTATATAGCTTACGCGTTACGAAAAAGCATGTAAAGCTGCAACAATGTACTCCAAAATACGACACAGGCGCCGACTCGCCTTAATGGCTACAGAGTACCGACAAAGCCACTGTGTCGTAGACGGTCCCAACGTGTCTGCATCGAAGTACTTTGTTGGGTGACCTCTTTGCCAACACGTCGGGATCGTTAAAAAAAATTGGAGTATTACGAAAACGCATCTGAAGCTGCAACAATCTGCTCCTAAAGCGTTATCTGTATCATTCAACTAGCGTTATATAGCTTACGCGTTACGAAAAAGCATCTGAAGCTGCGACAATCTGTATACTCCAAAAGCGTTATCTGCAGCATTCAACTAGCGTTATATAGCTTACGCGTTACGGAAAAGCATGTAAAGCTGCAACAATGTACTCCAAAATACGACATAGGCGCCGACTCGCCTTAATGGCTACAGAGTACCGACAAAGCCACTGTGTCGTAGACGGTCCCAACGTGTCTGCATCGAAGTACTTTGTTGGGTGACCTCTTTGCCAACACGTCGGGATCGTTAAAAAAAAATTGGAGTATTACGAAAACGCAACTGAAGCTGCAACAATCTGCTCCTAAAGCGTTATCTGTATCATTCAACTAGCGTTATATAGCTTACGCGTCACGAAAAAGCATGTAAAGCTGCAACAATGTACTCCAAAATACGACACAGGCGCCGACTCGGCTTAATGGCTACAGAGTACCGACAAAGCCACTGTGTCGTAGACGGTCCCAACGTGTCTGCATCGAAGTACTTTGTTGGGTGACCTCTTTGCCAACACGTCGGGATCGTTAAAAAAAATTGGAGTATTACGAAAACGCGTCTGAAGCTGCAACAATCTGCTCCTAAAGCGTTATCTGTATCATTCAACTAGCGTTATATAGCTTACGCGTTACGAAAAAGCATCTGAAGCTGCGACAATCTATATACAACAAAAGCGTTATCTGCAGCATTCAACTAGCGTTATATAGCTTACGCGTTACGGAAAAGCATGTAAAGCTGCAACAATGTACTCCAAAATACGACACAGGCGCCGACTCGCCTTAATGGCTACAGAGTACCGACAAAGCCACTGTGTCGTAGACGGTCCCAACGTGTCTGCATCGAAGTACTTTGTTGGGTGACCTCTTTGCCAACACGTCGGGATCGTTAAAAAAAATTGGAGTATTACGAAAACGCATCTGAAGCTGCAACAATCTGCTCCTAAAGCGTTATCTGTATCATTCAACTAGCGTTCTATAGCTTACGCGTTACGGAAAAGCATGTAAAGCTGCAACAATGTACTCCAAAATACGACACAGGCGCCGACTCGCCTTAATGGCTACAGAGTACCGACAAAGCCACTGTGTCGTAGACGGTCCCAACGTGTCTGCGTCGAAGTACTTTGTTGTGTGACCTCTTTGCCAACACGTCGGGATCGTTAAAAAAAATTGGAGTATTACGAAAACGCATCTGAAGCTGCAACAATCTGCTCCTAAAGCGTTATCTGTATCATTCAACTAGCGTTATATAGCTTACGCGTTACGGAAAAGCATGTAAAGCTGCAACAATGTACTCCAAAATACGACACAGGCGCCGACTCGCCTTAATGGCTACAGAGTACCGACAAAGCCACTGTGTCGTAGACGGTCCCAACGTGTCTGCATCGAAGTACTTTGTTGTGTGACCTCTTTGCCAACACGTCGGGATCGTTAAAAAAAATTGGAGTATTACGAAAACGCATCTGAAGCTGCAACAATCTGCTCCTAAAGCGTTATCTGTATCATTCAACTAGCGTTATATAGCTTACGCGTTACGAAAAAGCATCTGAAGCTGCGACAATCTATATACTCCAAAAGCGTTATCTGCAGCATTCAACTAGCGTTATATAGCTTACGCGTTACGAAAAAGCATGTAAAGCTGCAACAATGTACTCCAAAATACGACACAGGCGCCGACTCGCCTTAATGGCTACAGAGTACCGACAAAGCCACTGTGTCGTAGACGGTCCCAACGTGTCTGCATCGAAGTACTTTGTTGTGTGACCTCTTTGCCAACACGTCGGGATCGTTAAAAAAAATTGGAGTATTACGAAAACGCATCTGAAGCTGCAACAATCTGCTCCTAAAGCGTTATCTGTATCATTCAACTAGCGTTATATAGCTTACGCGTTACGGAAAAGCATGTAAAGCTGCAACAATGTACTCCAAAATACGACACAGGCGCCGACTCGCCTTAATGGCTAGAGAGTACCGACAAAGCCACTGTGTCGTAGACGGTCCCAACGTGTCTGCATCGAAGTACTTTGTTGTGTGACCTCTTTTCCAACACGTCGGGATCGTTAAAAAAAATGGAGTATTACGAAAACGCATCTGAAGCTGCAACAATCTGCTCCTAAAGCGTTATCTGTATCATTCAACTAGCGTTATATAGCTTACGCGTTACGAAAAAGCATCTGAAGCTGCGACAATCTATATACTCCAAAAGCGTTATCTGCAGCATTCAACTAGCGTTATATAGCTTACGCGTTACGGAAAAGCATGTAAAACTGCAACAATGTACTCCAAAATACGACACAGGCGCCGACTCGCGTTAATGGCTACAGAGTACCGACAAAGCCACTGTGTCGTAGACGGTCCCAACGTGTCTGCATCGAAGTACTTTGTTGTGTGACCTCTTTTCCAACACGTCGGGATCGTTAAAAAAAATGGAGTATTACGAAAACGCATCTGAAGCTGCAACAATCTGCTCCTAAAGCGTTATCTGTATCATTCAACTAGCGTTATATAGCTTACGGGTTACGAAAAAGCATCTGAAGCTGCGACAATCTATATACTCCAAAAGCGTTATCTGCAGCATTCAACTAGCGTTATATAGCTTACGCGTTACGAAAAAGCATGTAAAGCTGCAACAATGTACTCCAAAATACGACACAGGCGCCGACTCGGCTTAATGGCTACAGAGTACCGACAAAGCCACTGTGTCGTAGACGGTCCCAACGTGTCTGCATCGAAGTACTTTGTTGTGTGACCTCTTTGCCAACACGTCGGGATCGTTAAAAAAAATTGGAGTATTACGAAAACGCATCTGAAGCTGCAACAATCTGCTCCTAAAGCGTTATCTGTATCATTCAACTAGCGTTATATAGCTTACGCGTTACGGAAAAGCATGTAAAGCTGCAACAATGTACTCCAAAATACGACACAGGCGCCGACTCGCCTTAATGGCTAGAGAGTACCGACAAAGCCACTGTGTCGTAGACGGTCCCAACGTGTCTGCATCGAAGTACTTTGTTGTGTGACCTCTTTTCCAACACGTCGGGATCGTTAAAAAAAATGGAGTATTACGAAAACGCATCTGAAGCTGCAACAATCTGCTCCTAAAGCGTTATCTGTATCATTCAACTAGCGTTATATAGCTTACGCGTTACGAAAAAGCATCTGAAGCTGCGACAATCTATATACTCCAAAAGCGTTATCTGCAGCATTCAACTAGCGTTATATAGCTTACGCGTTACGGAAAAGCATGTAAAACTGCAACAATGTACTCCAAAATACGACACAGGCGCCGACTCGCGTTAATGGCTACAGAGTACCGACAAAGCCACTGTGTCGTAGACGGTTCCAACGTGTCTGCATCGAACTACTTTGTTGTGTGACCTCTTTGCCAACACGTCGGGATCGTTAAAAAAAATTGGAGTATTAGAGCATTACGAAAACGCATCTGAAGCTGCAACAATCGTTATCTGTATCATTCAACTAGCGCTATATAGCTTACGCGTTACGGAAAAGCATCTGAAGCTGCGACAATCTATATACTCCAAAAGCGTTATCTGCAGCATTCAACTAGCGTTATATAGCTTACGCGTTACGAAAACGCATCTGAAACTGCACAAAGATTGGTGGTGGAAGATTGGAAGATTTCGTGGGACGCTGTTGCAGAAGGAACATCTTGCCGTGAAGGAACGTCTGTGAAAATTACCATACAGAAAGATTAGAGGAACAGAAGAAGCCATCAAGCAAGAATAAGAATGAAATGTTCCATGTTCTATTCCATGAAAGGCTCAGTTCGCTCGCCAAGAATGCTGTCGGGAACTGTCAACTCCACTTCGGTGGAAGATTTCCTGGGCAGTTTCGTAGGAGGTCTCTGCAGAAGGAACATCTTGCCGTGAAGGAACATCTGTGAAAATTACCATACAGGAAGATTAGAGGAATAGAAGAAACCAAGAACCAAGAATAAGAATGAAATGTTCCATGTTCTATTCCATGAAAGGCTCAGTTCGCTCACCAAGAATGCTGTCGGGAACTGTCAACTCCACTTCGGTGGAAGATTTCCTGGGCAGTTTCGTAGGAGGTCTCTGCAGAAGGAACATCTTACCGTGAAGGAACATCTGTGAAAATTACCATACAGGAAGATTAGAGGAATAGAAGAAACCAAGAATAAGAATGAAATGTTCCATGTTCCATGTTCTGTTCCATGAAAGGCTCAGTTCAGTCACCAGGAATGCTGTCGGGAACTGTCAACGGAAATGCAAGCCAGACTTAAAAAAGCCACTCCTTCTTATCGTCTTTGGTGATCTTGAGCCTGAGTCTAGCGCCGCCATTTTACGCGGGCGTTGGTGATAAGGCTGCAACACGTCCTATGTCCATTCTTTGGGGGGAAATAGGACGTTATGAACGCTGTAGCTCCGAAGCTATTTCATTTTAATGCAGTGAGGGACAGAAGAATGCGCAGATGGCGCAGCGTGTTGGCATACTAAGTGCGCTTAGTGCGCGGAGAAGACACAAAAAAGAAGACGAAAGAGGCAAGATGGTGGACGACATGCATAAAGAACGAAACCTGAACGTGGGTTCTACGTGGGTTTCTTTCAGTGTTTTTCTGAAAAATAGTTTTAAAACCACTCAATTGTAATAAGTGCCGCCAGAAAAACCGCTGGAAATAGGCCGTATGGAAAATGAGAAGCGCCATCTCGGGGACGCGGTTGCAACTGGGGCGGCCATCTTTGTGTTGTCGAGAGGCAAGTGCGCGCTATTGCCTGCTGCTTGACGGGTCGCTCGCTGGCACGTCCTGAGCCTTCTTAATCCAGCAAAAATGCCTCCACACTGTTGCGTGCCAATGTGTAAACAACGTGGACTCGCAGACAGCGATGGCAACAAGGTATGTACCTTATTTTTTAGAATAAAAATTGTACTCGCTTCGTTGCCGCTCACTGGCTGGCGTTTTTACGAATGGTGACTTTATACGATATGAATACGTGCTATATATGAATACAGAGAGGCAGAAACGTTTGCGGTTAAGTTTTGATACGTTAGTTCTATCACGGTCCCTCAATACTCTTTCTGGTCTGGAAACTCCGCTCGAATACAATAGACAAGGTCACTTAGGGACAATTGCTCCCGCATGGGGCGATCGCGTCGTTCGGGAGGAGACACCCTCGTGGAGCAGACGACGTTTCCATAGCGCTGCGTGTTTTTAGGGAATATTTGATCAGCTACTTTTTACAGTTCATTTCGGGTTTAGAGCAAAAATAACTCTCGAATAGGTTCATGAGTTCAGCCCGCACATTTTAGTTCAGTTGGCGTAAATTTGCAGATTTTCCGCGTAGATTGCAACTTTCGTTGTTGTCTTTTTCTGACACGGAAAGTATTAATTTTACTCTCACTCATATCTCTCAATGAAGGTTGAGAAACATATTAATTCATTCTGTTACACAATCACACAAACTAGTGATGTGTTATAAAGTAATGCCGCTTTCGGTAGTTATTTCGTGACGGCGAAACTTTCCAAACGCGTGGTTTCCTCGTAGCATGCAGTTTGTTGCAATCTGAGCAGAGATAAAATTACGAGGTGATTCTATTTCAGAGAAGACAGGTAAGACCTCAGAAGAAGTACTTATAGAAATCCTGCGTTTAATCATGATCATCTGAAAGTCGTCTCTGGCGGTATGAGAGACGGGGGATACACATGCTATAAATCGCATGACTCGATCGTTTTCGGTGAAGAAATAAACTTATGTTGTTTTTCGATGTGGTTGACAATAACTGATCTATATTACACTATTAACGTATTGTAGATATCTCTACACATTGGGAAGATGTATCGACTTAAGATAGCAATGGCTCTCATGCGTTCCCTTTAAACATAATGTACATGATCATCCCATGATAATATTTCTGAAGTATTTCTACTATTTTTGCGGCTTGGACTGACTGACCAACCAGTTGTAATAAGGAGATTCCAACATGATTTAAGCTGGGTTACTAAATTAACAGGATAGAATTTCCGCTTACTGAAGTGTGGCCCTAATAGCACTTTTCAGCTATAGAAATTGGCTGACGAGATTCAGGTGTCAAATTCATCGCGAGGATATTTAGAAAAATGAACCTCTGTTTACGCACGCAAAACTTCTCAAAAAGTTCTCACAAAAAAAAAATTCTCACTTCCAAACACCCGCAGAAACACATGCAATCCATACGCGCAGGCAGCGGCGGACACGAAAGTCTCCTCCCGAGCGACGATGCGCCGCCACGTCATCCGCCGGAAGCTGCCGTTTACGCAATGGTCCAGGGAAAATGGCGGGCGCCCAAACCACGTGATCTCGAGGAGCCACTCACAGCGTTCCCGAGCTGCCGCGCGGGAAAAAAGCTCAGGCCCAGTGCGCATGCGCAGACCGACATCCTTTCTCAACCTCCTCCCCCTTCTCTCCTGGGTTTTGTCGTCTGCTCTCGTTCCGCGCTCCGCCAGCTCCGCTGGCTTCGCGGTGTTATTTTTCTTTTGCGCGCTTGCTTTTCGCTGCTTCCCACGTCGAATGTGTAGACTAGACTTAATGAATTGGAAGCGATACCGGTTTATAAAGTGCAAATTTATTTGTGCTCATGAATTGACTTGAAAAGGTTCAACATAATCACATGTCTTCCAACAGTCTTCATTTGAAGTTCAATAAAATCGCAGACCACACATCGAAGGGGGTACAGCAGGTTATGTTTTTGGAAGACGCTGCGCTGTGCCAGGTGTGTCGTTGCCGCCGATGGACGCGAGAACACTGAAAAAATAAGGGAAAGTGTACAGGTTGTGGATGCCTGTGAATAGAAGAGCTAAAAATCTGTTTTTAGCGCTCTTATTAAAATAGAGCACTAAATAGAATGTCCCTTGGTGGTTCATGGCATGACGAAAAAAGAGGAAGGAAAGGCCAGCTGTAACGTGAACGAAAGTATACGCTACTATGTTCTGTTAATTAATGTATAGAACTATATAAGTTGAAAACGAAATGCCTCAGACATGGCCGCTGCAAATATGCAGATTCCTTGAACACAGAATGTTCTGCTAGGGCCCTCTGCCTTGGCACATTAGAGTCAAAGTTGCTAATATGCCACAACAATACCATTCATCGTAATCATGTACTGGACCCATTCCATCATTGGCATTTTCTGTTAGTGGGTTTAGCTTAGGAATGGAAAGTCAATTGATAACTTAGTAAAAGAGAGGTTAGAAGCCGTGCATCCACAGCAGCATGCATTGTATTAAATAACAAGGGGAAAGGCGAAGACACAGTGGAGTGAAAATGTTACGATTTCAGAAGGTTAAAATCTGAATCCGAAGTCCACGTACAGATTCAGACAATGCAGCTACAGAGCTTTGTTGTTGCTATGATGTTGTTATGAGAATATTAGAAATAGAACATTATCATTGCTTATGATGATCTATTATGAATAAACGAGCCACACATGTACACACTTACACACGCTTTGTTCAAAAAAGGCAAAAGCAAAAAGCATCTGGATTCCTTTTAGTTTAACTTACTTTGATTTGATTTGACCATACTGGCGCAAGGATAACAAGGATCATGCTGCGCCGAAGTTTAACTTACTTGAGCTTACTATAGCATTCACTGTGCTGCTCAGAGCTCCTGCACTGTTTTACCATGATTCAGTAAGCACGGAGCAGGCACAGTGAAGCAATGCAATATGAAATATGCAGTACCATGTGTAACCTTGATGTATTGCCTTTTTTAAGTTTGTGTGGGAAAATTAGATCATGAAAACTGGTGAACCTTTAATCAATAATATCTACGTCACATGTACTATACGCATAGCGACACAGTGTTCAAGAAAGGCAAAAGCAAAGAACCATCAACATCCTTTTTAGTTTAATTTACTTGCACTTACTATATGATCAACTGTGCTGCTCAGAGCTCCTGCGCTGTTTTACCAGGATTCAGTAAGCACGGAGCAGGCACAGTGAAGCAATGCAATATGAAACATCCAATACCATGTCTAAACCTGATCTGTTGCCTTCCCTGAACGATGTGAGAGCAAATTACCACAATGAAGGAAATAAATCAGCAAAAGCCAATCTGAAAAGCAGCTTGCAGGGAGGGCAGTGCTGAAAGAATGTGAGAATATACTACAGCAGAACTGAACCTTTCTTTTTGTTCAAATAAATAAAAGAAATCCTCTGCTCCAGACAGTTGTGGGGTCATACGCGCCCATTCTAAATTATTGCTGCTTTAGGCTTTCAGAACAACTCTCCCATGCTGATAGCCACTGAAATATGCAGTGCATTACAGTGCATGGGATTACATTTCAGAAATGTTGGTAGTACTGAAACTCCACTTCAAATTTGGATAATGTCAATATGATATGACGAGATCTACATTCGTATTCATGAAGCAAGTTTCTTGCGCTTTCTTCTGCTCTGTTTCTGCTCTACTGAAATTTGCCTGTTTGCAGCATTCGTCAACCTAGGGACGGTCTCGTACACCCTGGCCTATCCACAAAGCGTACCATTCGATTCCTCATATCTGAAAACGTAATACTGTGAATTCGCTCGTCCAGAATCGTCACGATTATTAAATAAACGAATTAAGTTGATAAGAACAGCGCCAGCACATTGCGATTTCTGTTGGCAACAGCGATATCCGCTACGATGGCAGACCGCTTATTGGATGAACAAATCGTCTGCTCTCGCGCCTTCTTGCAGCGGTGAGAGCAGACGACTTCCAAAAGGTGCTCGAGGATCACGGCGACGGCAATAAATTTGCTGCATGTGGTCTGGTCAAACGAAAGACGCGTATTGTAAAATGTGGCCGAACAACAATGTCAATACGTCTCGCATCTTCATTTCGAGCGGCAGCTTACGTGGATGACTCCACCTAATAAAGGCAGTTGACGCTTATTTACTAACCTGTCTCGTATCGTTCGGTATTTTGAGCACTTCTAGTTCGTCTTACCTGCGAAAAGAATATTCCGTATGGAAGTGGTGAAACGTAACCCGGGTGTATAACAACTCTTTTGTCGACGACAATGTGACGAAAGTGGATATAGAAAAGCACCTGCTGGGAGTCACACACTCGAAACATCTTCAACAAAAGGTCGGATTGTCACACGCGCGTGCGTGTACTCCGCACGTTTCGTTCACGATGCATATGAGGTAAGAGACGTTCTGCGGGCACGATATGTATGGGACGGCGCCGGACGCAGCTCGAACTACCCCAAGAACACGCACGGTCCTCAGGATGTCCCCACAGTATCATCGTGTCCTCGTCCTTCGAGGTGTATCCCCAGAACATCCTGAGGATGACACTCGCGGACTGTCCGTGAAGAGTCATTCAGGTACGTCCTGTGCCCGTCCCTGTGGGTAGACAGTGGGACGAGAAATATTACTTTGTTTAGTTTACCAGCTCAGACTCCCTAAACACATTTTTTTTCTTTTTTCGGCCGATCCTTGGACCCGATTGACATTCTTCTGAAATAAAGGGTGGTCTAGCGTAAAATTATCTGCCTCCGAAAAGGATGACTGTCTATGATACATGGAGCATTTCTCGTGGAAATGGACAGAAACGCGCGATTCTGTTATACTGCTTTTGACTTGCAAAGGTCCTACCTGAATGTCTCAAACCAAAATGAGTAAGAAACATAGACTTTGCAGTGATGCAGAGCTAACACGTCAATCAGTTCCTCGCTTTTAGTAGTTTTTCTTCACGTAATCGGAGGAAACATGGACAGCTCACCCTCTGTTTTGTGTCGCAGACGAGCATGGCTGTCGAATTTACGGAGGGTCGCGGGGCGTAATAAGCAATAAACTGTATCTGTTTCTGCTTCGGAATGGCGCGGCCGATAACAAGGTCGTCGGGGCAGTACAGCTTGCGATGCTGTTCCGGGAAAGAATTTTTCTTTCCCCTTTCGGAGTGATTTTCTCAGACTTTTCTCTGCGTCTGTTATATTTCTATCTGCTTTCTTTTTAAACCGTTGCTAAGATGCATGAGGTCAGGATGCGACTGTTTTCTGTGCAATAAAAAAAAAACATTGATATGGGTTCTCCGACGAGTTGGGGGCTATTTTATAAGTGTGTATACTGAAAAAGGGATATGAATATAAAAAAAATGGTGCATCCTAGAAATGCTCTAGCACTGTTCTCAAGTAGTCCTCACGTAGGATCTGTGGATGATCTGAGGATACCATGGGGACGCTATATAGTGCCAAAATGACATGTTGAGGATGATTTGAGGATCAGATTCACCATCCTGGGGATGTCACCCCCGTCCATGCATGATGCTCTTAGGATATCCCTGGGATGACAGTGTGTTGTTGGGGTAAAAGATGTCGGCCGTCACGCAGTCAACTGTTAGCGGCAACGGTGTCCAAAGAACTGGATACGCGCAGTATTGAAATGTAGGTATTACTTTGTTGATAATAGCCAAAGGTGATGTGTACAGAAATTGTCGGCACCGCACGCAACGGCAGTCCCGCGTACCTCGGAAGGAAGTGCTTGATCCAGCAGGCTACGAGTTTGTTTTGCATATAGCCTCTCTAAGGTATTATCCCTACCGGAGCAGTATATCGCCAAACTATGCTCAATAATGTTGTCTTGTACCCCTTCAGTAGCTGACACTAACTGATGAGAGTGGCACTCCTTCCTGTGCCAGAATCAACACCTATTAATGGGTCACAAATATAACAACTCCAATTCGCAGGCTTCACAGCTCTATTTAATTTTTCCCTGCACATTGCTGATGTGAGAAAAGTATTGCATAATATAAATATGTAAGTTATATCCACAAATCAGTGTTGTGATTATATGATGTTCAAGCAGCAAAAGACAAGACAACCTTGTTGACAGGACAGGACGACAGGTTGCTCAGAGCTTGCTGCTTGAACATCATTATGACTACCCGATACCAACAACCCAATTTTAACATAATTGGTCAGTCCTGTGGACGTACATTACAATAAGTGACAATAAAGGATGACTACATAAACACTCAACTTCCGCAAATTTTATATTCAACGTGCTGGACATGTTAGTCTGCAACCCCTGATATCAAATCAAAATGTGAGCCAGTATGGGCTCATGAACACACCGGTGTAACATGAGCAAAAATAAGACTGACGACATGTTGACAAGTTGCAAACCGCTGTTCCATCTTACAAATTTGTCATGCACGTCTCGGTATTTTTGATATTTTTTAAACATTTACAGATCTTTCATATTCAACGTGCTGGACATCTTAGTGTGCAACCCCTGACACAATCAAAATCTGAGCCAGTATGGGCTTACGAACACACCGGTGTAGCATGAGCAACAATAAGCCAGACGACATGTAAACATGTTGCAAACCGCTGTTCCATCTTACAAATTTGTCATGGACGTCTAGGTATTTTTGATATTTTTGAAAGTTTTTAAACAACTCCAAATCTTTTATATTCAACGTGCTGGACATCTTAGTGTGCAACCCCTGACACAATCAAAATCTGAGCCAGTATGGGCTCACGAACACACCGGTGTAACATGAGCAACAATAAGCCAGACGACATGTAAACATGTTGCAAACCGCTGTTCCATCTTACAAATTTGTCATGTACGTCTAGGTATTTTTGATATTTTTGAAAGTTTTAAACATCCAATCTTTTATATTCAACGTGCTGGACATCTTAGTGTGCAACCCCTGACACAATCAAAATCTGAGCCAGTATGGGCTCATGAACACACCGGTGTAACATGAGCAACAATAAGCCAGACGACATGTAAACATGTTGCAAACCGCTGTTCCATCTTACAAATTTGTCATGGACATCTAGGTATTTTTGATATTTTTGAAAGTTTTTAAACAACTCCAAATCTTTTATATTCAACGTGCTGGACATCTTAGTGTGCAACCCCTGACACAATCAAAATCTGAGCCAGTATGGGCTCACGAACACACCGGTGTAACATGAGCAACAATAAGTCAGACGACAAGTAAACATGTTGCAAACCGCTGTTCCATCTTACAAATTTGTCATGTACGTCCAGGTATTTTTGATATTTTTGAAAGTTTTTAAACATTTCCAAATCTTTTATATTCAACGTGCTGGACATCTTAGTGTGCAACCCCTGACACAATCAAAATCTGAGCCAGTATGGGCTCATGAACACACCGGTGTAACATGAGCAACAATAAGCCAGACGACATGTAAACATGTTGCAAACCGCTGTTCCATCTTACAAATTTGTCATGGAGATGTAGGTATTTTTGATATTTTTGAAAGTTTTTAAACATTTCCAAATCTTTTATATTCAACGTGCTGGACATCTTAGTGTGCGACCCCTGACACAATCAAAATCTGAGCCAGTATGGGCTCATGAACACACCGGTGTAACATGAGCAACAATAAGCCAGACGACATGTAAACATGTTGCAAACCGCTGTTCCATCTTACAAATTTGTCATAGACATCTAGGTATTTTTGATACTTTTGAAAGTTTTTAAACATTTCCAAATCTTTTATATTCAACGTGCTGGACATCTTAGTGTGCAACCCCTGACACAATCAAAATCTGAGCCATGGGCTCATGAACACACCGCCATAACATTAGCAAAAATACGGCTGATCCATCTTGCAAATTCGTAATGCACGTCTAGGTATTTTTTATATGAAATACTACAATCATCCATGATGATAAGAGCTTATTCGATGCAGAAGCATGGTCTTTGATGCAGATATGTTGGATGGTCCTGAAAAGGGCTTTTTTTTTTTCATAGGCCAGGGGTAATTGAAGACGTTGACGTAGATCAGCTTATCCTTGATTTTGTCATTTGCTCCAGGTGTAATGACATGAATGGAAAGCCTTCACTTATCACGTTGACAACCTCCTGCCGCTTGCGGGAATGGATAGAGAGAGCAGCTTTCTTCAGCAGTCTATCCAAGTTCTGATACATATATGACCAAATCTGAAATTTTGCATAACGTACCACGAAACACACATTTTTATATGCAAATAAAAAGCTGTGCAACAAAAACAAACCTTACAACACCTTTCAGGAGAATACAACACCATGTGTACGTGACTGATCGAAACAGGTTCCGGATTGTGCGCACGACACACATGCTGGTATTGGCGAGCAGTGTCTACACACACACCTGCAATGTTTGTACAATTTAGAATGGTGTCACGATCAAGCGGAACATATATACGCAAAAAAGTGCGCTTTTATGGATGAGTCTTACCCGCGTCAATCGATTCCGGATCATCCACTACTTTCACTGGCTAACCACGTTGTTGTGGCAAAGGGTCAGTAGCTAAAGGTTCATCGACGTCCCCGGTTCTTCAATCGATCGGCGCCGATGAGCTCATCTTCACCGCTTAGTGACAGGGACCTGTCACTATCGCTAAATTTGCTATCAGACATTACGACGTCGCGCGTGACAACTTTCAAGCGCAAAGCACATACACCTCCGACTGTATTGTGCATCGCGCTTCGGTCGCCCAATGGGCGAGCTGCCACCATAAATACCATAACCACGTCACATGTGACGTTGCATGAGAGGGAGTTGAATCCAGCTGCGACTTCCGTCGTCTGCTGTCACGGCATATTCCTTCAAATTTCTCGAAAACCACTTCGTTGTTCTGGTTGAAACTTCGCGACTGCACTCTTGAATATAATTTCAGCTAAGTTTCGGAATCGCTCGATCTGTACGAGACCGTCCCTTTTTAAGTGGTTCTCTATGCGTAGGACGACAAACATAGAATGGAATTTCGTCATGCAAACTACATCACAAAAGGGTTCACGACTGGACTGCTTTAAGATGTGCAGCAAGTTTGCCTTTACATTTTTCTTGTGCAATAGTCATCAACATTTGCCTGAAATGTCGTCTCCAGTTTCTGATAATATTCAAAGAAGGCACTTGAAGGGACACAGGTTTGTTCATTAGCACGCAAATAAAGAAACACACTAGAAGGGTCCTGAAGGTCATCCTGTGTCCCTTTGAGTAGTTCACTGCAGTTGCTACCCCAGGTGAAAATTTTTCCCAAGTGGAACCACTTGAAAGTTGTTTATGAAACAAAAGTCCACTTTGAAAACCACTTGCATGTGGTTCCACTTTGGAAACCACTTTAATCTCGTTCCATTTTGGAAACCACTTTAATCTCGTTCCACTTTGAAAACCACTTGAAGCTAGTTCCGCTTTGGAAACCACTTGAATCTAGTTCCGCTTTGGAAACCACTTTAATCTAGTTCCGCTTTGGAAACCACTTGAATGTGGTTCCGCATTGGAACCCACTTGAATATGGGTCCACTTCTGAAACCTTTTGCAGTCGGTTTCCCTATGGAACCTGGCTTGCAGGCTGCAGGTGTTATAATGAAAACAACCCAGAGAACTGTGGGAATGCGACATTTATTTTGGCACAATGTTTTACTTTAAGCACACTTCGCTAACCTAAGAGGAATCAAATATGGCTCACAAGTATGTGTTGGGCTAAATGATGCTACACACTGTAATGCACCATGACGAGTACTCAAGGATTAATAAAATGAAAATGACATGGAAGTTCAGTATCCTTGTGATTTTACACAGGAAAGGCGAGGATACGCTTAGCCCACACAAACAATCGCTTGGCGTCTTCCCTGCAAACTGCTTCCTGTGGCGTGTGATAACACATTTATGTAATCAAAACCAACAGACAAATATTGCCAACACTTTGCTAAAAAACAGGATACTAGTTAGCAAACCATTAACAAAAGGGCTCACAATTCTATGTGCGTGTTGGGCTATGTAATGCTACACATTTCAGTATCATTGCGATTCCTTGTTAAACACAAGCTTTTCGTGGCATGTGAGAACAAATTTATATGGCTGAAACAAACAGAAAACTTTAACACTTCACGCTCTGCTTTGCAAGCTAGGCATATTAGTTTGGTTCAGTATTTTGGTCATACTGTCTGTCCTGAGGCAACTCCCTTCCTACATCTCTACCGGTTCGCTGGATTTCTACCCATCTATGTCACGAACATGAGTTTGTTATGGTTGGATGGATATTGTGCCTTTTGCATTTGGAGTAGACCTGTGGTGGCACCTGGACACAACTTTCCACAGGCCACGATGTCAACACCGGTGTACACTGCTGCAAATGCCTGGAGACCGAAGTTTGTGTCGCGCAGTTTTTTTTATTACAGAGTATAGCGTTGTTAATTTTTGTGCCCCCAGAAGCTCGTGCGGCAAGTAAGAAACATTCTACAAGCAAAAATGTGTTTATCTGCAAAAGGAAATAGCCCCGAAAATATGAGCATAAGAGCAGGTCCTGCTGCTGTCAATTCGGATGTAAAGAACAAGAAACTGAAATGTTCAGGACACTAGGTAGAGCTCGGGATAAGAGTTTGTGGAATGCAGCACTGGAGTATTTCTTTATCAGAGCATGCCCCAAGTGGCGAACAAGAGCGGACAAAGCAGAACCGATAACAAGGCAGTGTAAAAAATCAGTGTTTCTATGTATTACAACAACGGGGATATAAAGCCAAGTGACTCAGGACGAGAGCTGCCGATATTTCGAACAGAAACTGCTCTTCTTCTGGGTGTCTGTTCAAAATATTTGCCGCTCTCATCCTGTGACACTTGCTTACCAGTTCACTGAATTTTCTACCAGTTTGCAACAATAACGGGAAGACAGTTAGGAGCAACTTTTTTTAAACGTTAAAAACAAGATTTCCGTGCAGAGTGTGCACTTCATGAGGTTATAGAGTAGCCATACACACAGCATGTATATCTACCAGAAGAAAGGGAATTTCTTTCAATCAGTATACAGGGTGTTCCATTTAAGATTGACCCCACCTTTAAAAAATAATGACTCATCGCAGAAGAATGAAACTAAGTGCATAGTGTTACCAGTGACCTGGAGCATTTAATTGTGTTTTTTGTCGCACAATTAACTGATGAATTAACTAATTTAATTTTCTAACTTTTTAATTAGGATGATTACACCGGAGATGTCAACTGTGAAGTTGTGGGCGCTGACATGAGAACGCGAATGCAGTATGTTGCAACTCTCTAGCTCATACGAGTCTTTTTTTTTTTCCGGGCCAGCAGGAAGGGCCCGGAGTTCCGAAACTACGACGGAATCAGTTTCCTTCGCGCGAGAAGAGCGCTTGATTGCAGCGCTTTCTCACGACCGCTTGACGAACAAGCATTTATGCCGTCCGTTTCGCCTATGCTGTTATCTGTGATGCTTGTTTGTCAAGCGGCCGTGAGAAAGCGCTGCAATCAAGCGCTCTTTTCGCACGACGGAAACTGATTCCGTCGTGGTTTCGGAACTCCGGGCCCTTTCTGCTGGCCCGGGAAAAAAAAAGACTCGTATGAGCTAGAGAGCTGCAACATACTGCATTCGCTTTCTCATGTCAACGCCCACAACTTCACAGTTGACATCTCCGGTGTAATCATCCTAATTAAAAAGGTAGAAAATTAAATTAATTAATTCATCAGTTAATTGCGCGACAAAAAACACAATTAAATGCTCCAGGTCACTGGTAACACTATGCACTTAGTTTTATTCTTCTGCGATGAGTCATTATTTTTTAAAGGTGGGGTCAATCTTAAATGGAACACCCTGTATATGTATACATGCTATGTGTATAACTACTCCCCTCATGAAGTGCACACTGTGCACGAAAGTGTTGTTTTTAACGTTTCAAAGAAGTTGCTCCTAACCGTCTTCCCATTATAAGAGTTAAAAACAAGTTTTCGGGATGCCAGTCATTTGTTCATTTTGTCCTCTCCCATTTGCTCCTAAGGGAATGCTCTGATAAAGAAATGCAAGACTGCCATGTTCTCTAAACTCTTGTCCTTTTTGTAGGAGTCACGCAAGCTACAACAAAATGCATAGAAAAACATTCTGACTAGACAGAGGCACTATAGGGGCACTTTCAACGAGCACACATGGCTCCAAATACGTTACATCTCTAGCTTTCGCTTTGCAGTTTTTCTGGCGTCTTGAATCTTTGCTGACAATATGGTGGGGAGTTGATTCAACACTGCTGGCACATCCACATTCCTTTCAGCTATCATGTCCTTATGGATATCCGCCCAGTACATCACCGTTGCTAAAAAAAAGATAAAGAGGAAGAAAACAAAACACTGTCTTAGTTATTGTTTGAAGTATTCTTTCAAACAACCTTCTTACAGTACGTCACAATCCAAAATGAAGCCCACTTAATGTCAAGGGGATTTTTTGCTACTAACATTTTAAACTGAATCAAAGTCAATGGAAGAGCACTCACTGTGCTTAAAATCAGGGCTGCCATAATCATATATGTGCTGCTTTCACTGTGATGCAGCAGTAGTGTGCTTTGCACTTGCGCATAACCACAGGCTCACATACCTGCTGGCCATATCCACATTGATGATATTGCAGTTACAATTAAGTAGCTGAAGGCAGTATCTATGTGGAGACACATCAGACCCCACGATATAGGGGACACTTGACACAAATTCTGCCATTTCCCGCTCATCTGCACACCATCATTTACCGTACACCTGGTAACTCAGGTGGACCCTGCTCCCAGGTAATTCTAACTAGAGGAACAACCTACCAGCAATGACTCCAACTTTATGAGGTGTAAGCCCCTTCCGTGGCTCCTTGTCACCTCCCTTTTTGTCTTTTGGGGCCAGTTTCCCACTGAACGTCCTCTCAGACAGGGTATCATTTCCCCATATGGCTTGCGCAGTCTCTCTTATGACCTTTCTTGGCTCCTTTAGTTTATGTAGGCGGTGGAGAAGGTTCGGCGAAACTATGACTCCATCTTTCAGGTGAAACTATCATATGAAAAGCAATGCATAAGTTGCATTGACAGACATTGCTTTAGCATATTTCGATGCACTTACACGAGTGTGATCGAGTAACGTGAACGGCTTGGGTCAGCTGACACTGCTGAAAGAGCACTCAGGTCAGTCTGCACTTCTGCACGAGAATGTAACAACAGAATTTATTTAGCCTGCAGTGAACAACACTTCATTAAAATGCTTTGTGCACGATGTAATTCTTCCGTGAAAACTCCGAAAAGAGTAATTGAAGAGGTGACTTACCGTTACCTAGCAACTCGGGACCTCCTGCCATGTTTCCTGTTAAGGAATCAAGATCATGAGATACAAGAAATGCGCGTTGAGAAGTTATTAAGGGAGAATAACACCCTTGCTTACTGGTCAAACAACCAATGAAGTTATCAAACAGCCGCATGGAACACTAATGTAGATCACACTCACTTTCTCCGCCATGTGGATCAACATGCCTTGAAATTTCTCGATGTTCATTGACATTAGGTGTCGATGTCCCATGTGCTACAACCTCTGTCTGTGACTCGAGTGGTGCTGAATGTTCACTGACAAGTAGCTCATCGTGATACAGGTTGTCCGTATCGGATACCTGATCCCAGACAAGAAAGTCATCTCGCTGTGTGCAGTCTGTGTAAAAGAAAAACCGCTGCCCAATCCTTAGTTTCACAAAAACAACAATAGCACTTCAAGTTACCATTGTTATCTTCAGACTGCTTGCTGCCTTGTTCTGAAAGATAAACTCAATAAATGTGAAATCCAAATATACTATTGCTTTTTCTTTTGAAAATTGAATGTGGAAAGAATCAAGAGGCTACCTAGCTCCCCATTATGTGCCCCATGATTACTTCACATGTTTAGCCTCCTGACAAAACTTATATACTGCATATTACCATCTATCAGCAAAGGCTGCTGCTCAATGTTTGCCCATTTGTGCAACTCTTGCACCACTTGATCAAGCTTTTTTTCTACTGCAAATGAAAGAACAGCAGGATTAACTGCAAGAATACATGCAGCATATAACAAATGGAAATAACATAGAGCATGAAAATAAAAGCAATAAATAAATAAATTCTAATGTATATGTACTGTCTGTCAACTTCTTGTGGCACTCTTCCACAGACTGTGACACGGTGGATAAGCAGGTGCAATCTCTCTTGGAAGATGAACTGGACAACACTTCTACTGTGTCATGAATGTCAACATCACTGTCACTTCCTTCCATCTCGGGTGGCTCATTACAATCTTGGTTCTCTGTAGCCTAGTGAGGCAACAAATATTTACAAAAATCCACAAGGCCACATTAGCAACTGTTTTGTTATCCAATACCTACATCACAGTCTGAAAGGGCCTCCTCATTTTTCTTTCTCATTTGGGTCACATGCTTTTTGAGTATAGCAGAATATAATTTCTTCCTAGTCTGGCCTTGTTTTTGCTTTTTGTTTTTGTCCTCCTGCAGATGGAACTGTATGTGAATGTTAAAACCGACTGACTGAACATTATGCATATAACGAGAGAGAGAAAAAAAAACAGAACAGATTGGGAGAAACATGTGGTTCTGGTTGTGCAACACACATGAATAAAACACTCAACAATTGCTACAGAAAATAAACACTAAGCAAAATATTCTTATCCCTGCCATTTCTGAACTAATTTATGATAATCATGAAAATTCTCCAGTTGGTCTTCTCACGATTGCAAGGCATTCAAGAGCATTCTTTTGGTACATCCAGGCTATCCAGATCTTCAGAGATGTCTAACAGAACTATTTACAAATTCTGATTGTTTGACCACGTTTCGAAAAGACGCTTCGTTATTATATATATCGCAGCAAACCTTTCTCATCTTCTGCTTTTCTGATAGCTGTCTTGCTGGTGTTTCCTCACACAGCGATCTGCTAAGTTTGGGAACAACGACCCTCTTGCTCTTCTGCTTCTGAAGTAGCTCCGATTTGCTTTCTGAACAAAAATAGTGAAGATTCATTCGAAGCGCAAAAACGACAAACATATGGCGCCACTTTGAGTAGGCTCAGAGAAACGTACTTCATTCAGACAAGCACAACAGTGCAATGCTAATTGCCTTGAAACATTTGCGTTTCTGGAAATGGCAAGTGCGCGTTAATTCGAAAGTACTTTCGGGTTAACGCGCACATGCCATTTCTAGAAACGCAAATGCAGGTGGAAATGGTCTGCAATCCCAAGTGGTTTATGAAACCTTTTCCACTTGAAACCACTTTGAACCACTTTGTACGTAAGTGGTTTAAAGTTGAAAAGGTTTCATAAACCACTTGGGATTGCAGACCATTTCCACCAGGCCGCCTGCCCTTAACTTCACTAGATATTCGATGGCATTAATGCTTGCGCTGTTGTATCACATGCACCATGCACATTATAAAAAAGCATGCCTACCAGCAAGCATGAGTACTTGAACGCGATAGACGCCGGAGTCGTCACCGTCTTGCCATGGAACCTTGTACACGGACCTGTTGTTGAAGTCGCGTTCGTGTTCCGGGTAGAAGTTTCTGATGTCATTAACTGGTATTATGCGCAGCCCGTTCTCAAATGCGTTTAAGTAGCGCACAAGTGCGTACATTGTAGATACAGAGAAGACGCAACCATACAACGAAGATCAGTTTGAAAACGCAACCGTTTCTTTTCAACAGCGCGCGATACCGCCAGCCGTTAGCTAGCATGAGCGAGTGCGCGGCTGGAACTGGAACCTGGCACGACTCCGAAACCTTCACTATTCCAATTCATGACCAGTCACGCAGAAAATATTACTGTGTTTTAAAAGAAACGTCTAAAAATTATTAGAGATGTCAATAAAGCAATTAAAGCAGCGTAAAATGTTTATAGCATCAAAACCTTTTGCGCATTGCGCATGCTCGGTTCAGTGCATCATTCGCATTCTCTTGCTTTCGCTTGCGGGGCTTTCGGAATCCACCTTTTGCCAGACCCTTGGTTTCGCATGCAAGCGCGGACGTTTATGGTGCCTTTGCTCTTAAAGTGGTTCCAGCGATGCCAAAGAAGAAGGTTGTGTCGCGAAAACGATTTTTAGAGCTCTCAGAAAGCAATCAATCTGTGCCACGGACTATCGCATGGCGTTCGCAGCGTGTAGCTGAAGGAGGCGGACGTCCATTGGAGAATACGGATCCGGAAAGTCAGCAGCCAAGGGCTTCACATGCGAGAGAACCAAGCATTTGTTCAGTGGGTGTTACCCGCGCTACTGTAACAGAACCTTCCGCAGAACCGGAGGTCTATGCAAACCAGGACGCCCCTGCAGATGAAGAATATCCAGAGCCGCCAGCCCCGCCTGAAGAACGTTCCTGGGATATTCATAGTGACGTTCCGCTTTCAGCTGCTCTGGGCTTTAACATCCCATTGCTAGGTAATGCATCCCTGTCTCAAGGAGACGCGCTTGTGCTCGTCATGGACTATGCAATGAAGCATGGACTATCCTGGGCAGCAATCAAAGACTTGCTTAAGCTCATAAACAAAGTGCTGGGGGGAGACGTACTGCCAGTAACCAAGCATTTGTTCAAGAAGTTTTCAGGCATCTCACTCAAGGATATGACATTCTATTTCTATTGCCCGGTGTGCTTCGACATGCTAGGAAAGTGTGATGGTAGCTTAAAGAAGCGCAGCAAAGCAGAGCTTAAGTGCTCCCTCTGCAATACAGTATACAGTGGAAGGCAGCTTCAGAATCAGGGCTGCTTTTTTGTGATGCTACCAGTACACAAACAGCTAACTGCCTTGCTGGCTAATGATAACATTGCGGAACAGCTTGTCAACTCGTTGCACAGTGTGTCTACGAAACAGGACATTAGAAGTCCAGAAACATTGGGGGACATCACTGATGGCTCCCTCTACAAAAGGCAGCGCAGACAGCATAACTGTAGCCAGTACGACCTCACCATCACCATGAACACCGATGGGAGTCCTGTGTTCGAGTCTGCCAACTATAGCATCTGGCCACTACAGTTCACCATAAATGAACTGCCATTACACCTGCGATGGAGTAATGTCCTCACACCAGTGCTGTGGTATGGGACGAAGCACCCCAACATGATTTTGCTGTTGGAAGCATTTGTTGAGCAGATGAGGAGCCTAGCTGAGATGGGAGTACGTTGGACTTTCAGAAATACCCCTGTCATCTCAAAGGTAGGCACCCATCATATACCAAACTGCCGCATTTGGAACAAGATCGTGACCCTTATTGACATTACAGTATTGCTGATGTTTTAGCCTTTTTTATTATCTGGTGTTTCTAATGCTGCTTATGTATTTTCAGGTATTTTGCATCTGCTGTGTAGCTGATGCACCAGCTCGAGCTTCAGTACAGAATATGATGCAGTACAACAGCTACTATGGATGCGGGTGGTGTTTTCACCGTGGAGAAGCAGTTGATGGTAATGCCTATTCTTGCGGCGCATTGCATAAATATAATTACATGCCCTCAAGCAACAGCCCGCAGCATTTTCTCGGAATGCTAGTCCAGGTGGACAATAAAGAGGCACTAAGATGCCAGCTACACATTACTTTTAGATCAATTTAACAATTTTTTATTGGTTAATTCATAACTAGAATCTTTATGGTGCTTAGACGTAAAACATATAGAGTACTTTTTCTTGCCACGTTGCCACGCCATGGTTGTCACTTCACTTCGTGCATATATAGGGTGTCCCAGAAAAGGTGTCATTGAATTATAGTAAAAAAACTACGCCACCTAGAATCATGCGGTCAACGGCATTTGTTCTTACTAGCTTTCTGCCATGTCCTGATGTGCATGTCACGTAACTTTAAGTTTAATTATGCAGATTTTTGCGAACTGAACTCAGAAATTTGCCAAGTAAGGGTCACTTTTAGGGTCAATTTGCCAAGTAAGGGTCAACAGGAAGAGCGTGCCCAGTTTGCTCAAATTCATGACAATTGACAGTGATCAAAAGTCTCCTGCTACAAATATTGATGGCTGTGGTGCTGAGACCCCTTTTTTTATTTTTTCCTGCCACCGTATTGTAGGATTACTTTAATGTGGAATGATAATTTAGTAAGTTGTTATTCAAAGATCTGGAAGTGCGCATCATTGCTGTGCATTGACAGAAGACCATGGGCAGATGTTCTAAATAAAAGGAAAAACAAAAACGTACACGAGAAATTAGCCGAGGCAGGCTACAGAGATGGCCGACACGTAAGCCTCCAATGCCCAGAATCAATTAAATCATCTTAGGAAAAAGGTGCTGATGCCAGGATTCAGAAACCAGAAGACCCAGCTTTGAATCCTGGTGTCTGCACCTTTTTCCTGAGTTGTTCATTTAAAAAGCGTACGGTCCACATAACTTTTCCCCTATGTGATAAGGTGCCATGTGTGTATTGGGACTGTCTTTCATTTGAAAACAAGCTTTTTTTTTTGCTTTTGGACCCCAAAAGGTTGTTCTGGGAAATGTAAATATAGTGACCGATGAAACAGATGCTACTGCACAGGACCTTTGTGTTGCAGTTTCCTGGCCCTTTAATTTAAAGAGCACTTTCTCCTAGCTAATCCTGATCTAACAACGTAATACTTTTCTACTAGGTGTTGTCAAGTACACAAACTCTGGTGAACCAGCTGATGACAGGACAGTGAAAGACATGGTAGCAGACATGACCAATGCAGCAGCTCTGGGAGCACCAGTGCGTGGTGTCAAAGGACCCTCCCCAATGCTTAATTTACCGGGCTTCAACATAGCCTGGAGTTTCAGCCCTGACTACATGCATTGTGTGCTGCTTGGTGTAACACGACAAATAACAGAGCTGTGGTTCTCGAGTACAGGTACAGACTACTACATTGGTGCACCTTCTTACATGAGAACAGTTGATGACAGACTGCGCAATCTGAAGCCTCCAAGGCTCTTTACACGGCTTCCACGTTCACTAAGCACCAGAAAGTACTGGAAAGCTGCAGAATGGGAGCATTGGCTCCTCTACTACAGTTTGCCATGTTTGCGCAATGTGCTGCCAAATGAATATTATGTGCATTATAGTCTTCTCGTATGTGCGGTATACAACCTGATCAAGGGAGAAATATCACTAAATGGCATCAATAACAGCACAGATAATCTAACAGAATTTGTTGTACAGACTGAAGTGTTGTGTGGTAGGGGGCAGATGACGTCAAGCATGCACACTTTGCTGCACCTTCCCAAGGCTGCTCTCTTGCTGGGCCCCTTGTGGGCACACTCCTGCTTCACTTTTGAAAACAACATGGGTAAGCTACTCAAGCATGTCAAGTCATCTAAGGGTGTCACAATCCAGATTCTGTCAAGGGTGCTTTTTCAGACTAGCATTGGATCACTAAAGAGTATGGCAAGTCCAAGTGTGGCTGACGTCTTCCACCAAGAGCGCACCACAGTGTCAGACAGTCCAAGTGCACTGGGAAGAGGTCAGCCACCAGACAGTGCCTTGAAGTCATTTGTTGAGCGACACATTGTAAGGATATTGTGGAATATACCCGAATGTCTGTTAAGAAGCACACGTTTCATAGCGTTAAGTACACCTTGCCAATAAAAACTGACTCAACCGCACTCAAGCAAGGGGACTTGTACACAAGAATTGAAAATATAATTTCTGTAGCAGGCCGTGATGATAGCAAAAAGATGTATATTGTATATTGTAACACGAAAGTGCATTGTTGATAGCTTTCCCCGTGCCCCTCACATAAAGCTTTGTAGGATGACATCACAGAAGCAACTCGTAGAAGTAACAAATGATGCTTTGCCATGCATGTACCTGAATGTTGATGAAAACTCGTTTTTTTGTGATCTGTGTGTGAGATAAATTGCAAGACGATGGTCTTTACCGTAGAAGTGGTCTTTTTCGCGCTGAATTATTTTTCGCACATTCCTCCAAAATTGCGTAACTCTGTGCGTAACTCTGGCCATATGAGCGTGAAAATCGTGCGGCGTTAGACGCTATACCGTGACTACCCTTCCTACTCCATACAGCGCGTAGGCAGTTTAAGCAAGCCGCAGACGATTGTTTTATCCCGGGCAAGATGTAAAAAAATTAAAATTGATCACGCTTTCGTTACTCCTACAAATGCATTGCACTATATACCACTATACCACGAAGCCGCAACATGCCTTTCCCTGCCTTCTCAAAACCAGCTTGTATGATAGTACGACATCTCAACCAAACTGTTCAGTGCCCTGAGTGATAATGAGTGAGAACTGCTAAAATGAACTGGCTGACCTGCACACGGCCAGTACTATGGCCTCCTGCAGGGTCCCTAAAGGCCAGGGCCTTTCCTTCCATGTCTGTGAGGAGGAGGGATTGACCTAGAATGCCGCCATCCCCGTGAACAACGGATGTCTTAGTACGTGCCAAAATATGCCAGAATATTGACCGTGGCACGATATACAAGAGCAGAGCCCTCCTGGAAACCTGTGTCACGAATTTAAGTTCTCGCTAATCACTCCTCAAACCAGCTTTGTTCGAAAACGCGTAAAGAACCACTTCTACAGTATTTTTTAGATGCATTTTGACTCAACAATGAACCCGAAAAATGTGTAAAATATGTATAATATGATGAAGGAACGAATAACCGAGAGACACGGGACACGAAGACAAGCACAAGAGTTCCCGTGTCTCTCGGTTATTCGTTCCTTCATCATCATGCACCAGTTAGTCTGCGCCCTATCTCTTTTATGTATAATATGGTTCTTCTATATTACACACAAACCTGTGTAGCACATAGCACTTATTTGTGTTTAAACATCTGATCCATAAACCCCTCTGTTTCCTGCTAGAACATCAGATGAAGTGTTAGTTCATCAGATGCTACCCACATTTTTAGCTTAACCAAGCAGAACGCAATATCTGTATTGAACGTTGGTCCGAAATTGTGATATCTCTTCATTTATTTTGCATGTTCATAATATCAAAGATGTAACTTGCAGTGCATCATCCTTTCCTATGTCATTGCCTAATAAATTGTGTATATTCTTACATGTAAATACTGAGAATCATTGCATACCGGATCTTTACATGGACACAGTTTGTATTTTGGGAAGCAATATGTTTTCCTTATTGGTCATTAGTGACGGATGTGTTAATGGCTTATCACCTTGTGTACGAAGCAGGACACAGGCTAGTTCTCCAGTGGGTTCCAGCTCATTGTGGTGTCGTGGGGAATTAACAGGCCGACAGCAGAGCAGAAGTCTCTCTCTCGTCTCGGACACGGACGCGTATTGCGCTTCTGAGAGAAGACCGTCGTTCCATATTCTTCGACACCTCGTGACACCCCCGGCTTCCCGCCAATGAACAAGTGACATTCTCCCACCATCCTTGCTGAGAGTAGTTGATCCAACTCTTGCTTTCCGCATGCCGCGACACACCTCTTGTCAAAACGCTGCATTAATTCAACGAATGCGACATGTGGATTTTACGGCTCAGTGGTGTTCCTGCTTGGGACAAGTTGACTCTCCCACGCTGTCACTGTGGTGCCATTGAAGATCTAGGGCACATTCTTGTTCATTGCCCACACTACCAACTTTCCCGGACCGCACTCCCCCCCATCTCTCAAAATTGCTTGGTCCCTGGCCAAATCCAGTCCACCAACGCTGAGCCCTGTAAGCTCTTTTGACATTTCTGGCCACAGTAGGGATTCGGACCTTATTGTGAAGGGGCTCATTATTTCATTCCCCACATCACCATCAGCACGGTGAAACTCCCCATTCATCGTCATAAAAATAAAGTTGTCATTGGTTTAACGCTGACGAAATAGTTACTCAGTACACATTCTCGTTATGTAACAGTGTGGATCATCTGCCAAAAACATTTATTAACAAATGTTCCATAAGAAACACTGATCTATGAGTAACCTTTCAATAGGTGCAACTTGGTTCAGTCTGACCCCTTCAGCTTTTAAACTGGTCAGTTTGATGCACTCCAATGATGTTATCTGCATCAAACTGCAAGTGGTTCCAGTCTAACCCAGAATGACTTCGGTTGTCTTCTGAAACCCATCTTGAACGAATCAAGGTTAAACCCACTTTCATTTCAAAATGGACACTCTTTGGCCCATCCTGCTCACAAAGTGGATCCATTCCAAACCACTTGGCTGTCCAAGTGGTTACCTTATGGCCCACCTTGGTCGCAAAATGGTTCCATTTAGACCCACTTCGCTGTTTAAGTGGTTCCATTTTGACCCACTTTGCTGTCCCAAATGATTAACTTTTGGCCCACCTTGGTCACAAAGTGGTTCCACTTTAACCCACTTTGCTGTTTAAGTGGTTCCATTTTGACCCACTTTGCTGTCCCAAGTGGTTCCACTCTGACCCACTTTGCTGTCCAAGTGGTTCCATTGTAACCCACTTTAGATTCCAGTTTATTTTTTCACCTGGGTTGGCAAGCAAAGTTGTCAATGCGACAGGCAGGGGTAACTGCGAAGCTACCGAGCTGAGCCTAATCCTCAATGAACTAAAACGCATGCCGTTTTCTACTGTTGCATCTGTTCCACCAGAGGAACCAGAGCATGATCTGCCTTCAAGCGAGACATTAGATACGTCCCCTGACATTGGTCCTGCTGATCTAAATGCGCGCTTTGCATATGCAGGACACTTGGTTGAATTGTTCCTCAAAAGGTCCAACTGTAGCAACTGCAGTGAACTACTCAAAGGGACACAGGATGACCTTCAGGACCCTTCTAGTGTGTTTCTTTATTTGCGTGCTAATGAACAAACCTGTGTCCCTTCAAGTGCCTTCTTTGAATATTATCAGAAACTGGAGACGACATTTCAGGCAAATGTTGGTGACATATTGCACAAGAAAAATGTAAAGGCAAACTTGCTGCACATCTTAAAGCAGTCCAGTCGTGAACCCTTTTGTGATATAGTTTGCATGACGAAATTCCATTCTATGTTTGTCGTCCTACGCATAGAGAACCACTTAAAAGACGAATGCTGCAAACAGGCAAATTTCAGTAGAGCAGAAACAGAGCAGAAGAAAGCGCAAGAAACTTGCTTCATGAATACGAATGTAGATCTCGTCATATCATATTGACATTATCCAAATTTGAAGTGGAGTTTCAGTACTACCAACATTTCTGAAATGTAATCCCATGCACTGTAATGCACTGCATATTTCAGTGGCTATCAGCATGGGAGAGTTGTTCTGAAAGCCTAAAGCAGCAATAATTTAGAATGGGCGCGTATGACCCCACAACTGTCTGGAGCAGAGGATTTCTTTTATTTATTTGAACAAAAAGAAAGGTTCAGTTCTGCTGTAGAATATTCTCACATTCTTTCAGCACTGCCCTCCCTGCAAGCTGCTTTTCAGATTGGCTTTTGCTGATTTATTTCCTTCATTGTGGTAATTTGCTCTCACATCGTTCAGGGAAGGCAACAGATCAGGTTTAGACATGTTATTGGATGTTTCATATTGCATTGCTTCACTGTGCCTGCTCCGTGCTTACTGAATCCTGGTAAAACAGCACAGGAGCTCTGAGCAGCACAGTTGATCGTATAGTAAGTGCGAGTAAATTAAACTAAAAAGGATGTTGATAATGTTCTTTGCTTTTGCCTTTCTTGAACACTGTGTCGCTATGCGTATAGTACATGTGACGTAGATATTATTGATTAAAGGTTCACAAGTTTTCATGATCTAATTTTCCCACACAAACTCAAAAACGGCAATACATCAAGGTTACACATGGTACTGCATATTTCATATTGCATTGCTTCACTGTGCCTGCTCCGTGCTTACTGAATCCTGGTAAAACAGCGCAGGAGCTCTGAGCAGCACAGTTGATCATATAGTAAGTGCGAGTAAATTAAACTAAAAAGGACGTTGATGGTTCTTTGCTTTTGCCTTTCTTGAACACTGTGTCGCTATGCGTATAGTACATGTGACGTAGATATTATTGATTAAAGGTTCACAAGTTTTCATGATCTAATTTTCCCACACAAACTCAAAAAAGGCAATACATCAAGGTTACACATGGTACTGCATATTTCATATTGCATTGCTTCACTGTGCCTGCTCCGTGCTTACTGAATCCTGGTAAAACAGCGCAGGAGCTCTGAGCAGCACAGTTGATCATATAGTAAGTGCAAGTAAATTAAACTAAAAAGGACGTTGATGGTTCTTTGCTTTTGCCTTTCTTGAACACTGTGTCGCTATGCGTATAGTACATGTGACGTAGATATTATTGATTAAAGGTTCACCAGTTTTCATGATCTAATTTTCCCACACAAACTCAAAAAAGACAATACATCAAGGTTACACATGGTACTGCATATTTCATATTGCATTGCTTCACTGTGCCTGCTCCGTGCTTACTGAATCCTGGTAAAACAGTGCAGGAGCTCTGAGCAGCACAGTGAATGCTATAGCAAGCTCAAGTAAGTTAAACTTCGGCGCAGAATGATCCTTGTTATCCTTGCACCAGTATGGTCAAATCAAATCAAAGTAAGTTAAACTAAAAGGAATCCAGATGCTTTTTGCTTTTGCCTTTTTTGAACAAAGCGTGTGTAAGGGTGTACATGTGTGGCTCGTTTATTCATAATAGATCATCATAAGCAATGATAATGTTCTATTTCTAATATTCTCATAACAACATCATAGCAACAACAAAGCTCTGTAGCTGCACAGTATTTTGTCTGAATCTGTACGTGGACTTCGGATTCAGATTTTAACCTTCTGAAATCGTAACATTTTCACTCCACTGTGTCTTCGCCTTTCCCCTTGTTATTTAATACAATGCATGCTGCTGTGGATGCACGGCTTCTAACCTCTCTTTTACTAAGTTATCAATTGACTTTCCATTCCTAAGCTAAACCCAGTAACAGAAAATGCCAATGATGGAATGGGTCCAGTACATGATTACGATGAATGGTATTGTTGTGGCATATTAGCAACTTTGACTCTAATGTGCCAAGGCAGAGGGCCCTAGCAGAACATTCTGTGTTCAAGGTATCTGCATATTTGCAGCGGCCATATCTGAGGCATTTCGTTTTCAACTTATATAGTTCTATACATTAATTAACAGAACACAGTAGCGTATACTTTCGTTCACGTTACAGCTGGCCTTTCCTTCCTCTTTTTTCGTCATGCCATGAACCACCAAGGGACATTCTATTTAGTGCTCTATTTTAATAAGAGCGCTGAAAACAGATTTTTAGCTCTTCTTTTTAGTCATTTCCCTCATTCACAGGCATCCACAATCTGTACACTTTCCCTTATTTTTTCAGTGTTCTCGCGTCCATCGGCGGCAACGACACACCTGGCACAGCGCAGCGTCTTCCAAAAACATAACCCGCTGTACCCCCTTCGATGTGTGGTCTGCGATTTTATTGAACTTCAAATGAAGACTGTTGGAAGACATGTGATTATGTTGAACCTTTTCACGTCAATTCATGAGCACAAATAAATTTGCACTTTATAAACCGGTATCGCTTCCAATTCATTAAGTCTAGTCTACACATTCGACGTGGGAAACAGCGAAAAGCAAGCGCGCAAAAGAAAAATAACACCGCGAAGCCAGCGGAGCTGGCGGAGCGCGGAACGAGAGCAGACGACAAAACCCAGGAGAGAAGGGGGAGGAGGTTGAGAAAGGAGGTCGGTCTGCGCATGCGCACTGGGCCTGAGCTTTTTTCCCGGGCGGCAGCTCGGGAACGCTGTGAGTGGCTCCTCGAGATCACGTGGTTTGGGCGCCCGCCATTTTCCCTGGACCATTGCGTAAACGGCAGCTTCCGGCGGATGACGTGGCGGCGCATCGTCGCTCGGGAGGAGACTTTCGTGTCCGCCGCTGCCTGCGCGTATGGATTGCATGTGTTTCTGCGGGTGTTTGGAAGTGAGAACTTTTTTTTTTTGTGAGAACTTTTTGAGAAGTTTTGCGTGCGTAAACAGAGGTTCATTTTTCTAAATATCCTCGCGATGAATTTGACACCTGAATCTCGTCAGCCAATTTCTATAGCTGAAAAGTGCTATTAGGGCCACACTTCAGTAAGCGGAAATTCTATCCTGTTAATTTAGTAACCCAGCTTAAATCATGTTGGAATCTCCTTATTACAACCGGTTGGTCAGTCAGTCCAAGCCGCAAAAATAGTAGAAATACTTCAGAAATATTATCATGGGATGATCATGTACATTATGGTTAAAGGGAACGCATGAGAGCCATTGCTATCTTAAGTCGATACATCTTCCCAATGTGTAGAGATATCTACAATACGTTAATAGTGTAATATAGATCAGTTATTGTCAACCACATCGAAAAACAACATAAGTTTATTTCTTCACCGAAAACGATCGAGTCATGCGATTTATAGCATGTGTATCCCCCGTCTCTCATACCGCCAGAGACGACTTTCAGATGGTCATGATTAAACGCAGGATTTCTATCAGTACTTCTTCTGAGGTCTTACCTGTCTTCTCTGAAATAGAATCACCTCGTAATTTTATCTCTGCTCAGATTGCAACAAACTGCATGCTACGAGGAAACCACACGTTTGGAAAGTTTCGCCGTCACGAAATAACTACCGAAAGCGGCATTACTTTATAACACATCACTAGTTTGTGTGATTGTGTAACAGAATGAATTAATATGTTTCTCAACCTTCATTGAGAGATATGAGTGAGAGTAAAATTAATACTTTCCATGTCAGAAAAAGACAACAACGAAAGTTGCAATCTACGCGGAAAATCTGCAAATTTACGCTAACTGAACTAAAATGTGCGGGCTGAGCTCATGAACCTATTCGAGAATTATTTGTTCTAAACCCGAAATGAACTGTAAAAAGTAGCTGATCAAATATTCCCTAAAAACACGCAGCGCTATGGAAACGTCGTCTGCTCCACGAGGGTGTCTCCTCCCGAACGACGCGATCGCCCCATGCGGGAGCAATTGTCCCTAAGTGACCTTGTCTATTGTATTCGAGCGGAGTTTCCAGACCAGAAAGAGTATTGAGGGACCGTGATTGAACTAACGTATCAAAACTTAACCGCAAACGTTTCTGCCTCTCTGTATTCATATATAGCACGTATTCATATCGTATAAAGTCACCATTCGTAAAAACGCCAGCCAGTGAGCGGCAACGAAGCGAGTAGAATTTTTATTCTAAAAAATAAGGTACATACCTTGTTGCCATCGCTGTCTGCGAGTCCACATTGTTTACACATTGGCACGCAACAGTGTGGAGGCATTTTTGCTGGATTAAGAAGGCTCAGGACGTGCCAGCGAGCGACCCGTCAAGCAGCAGGCAATAGCGCGCACTTGCCTCTCGACAACACAAAGATGGCCGCCCCAGTTGCAACCGCGTCCCCGAGATGGCGCTTCCCATTTTGGATACGGCCTATTTCCAGCGGTTTTTCTGGCGGCACTTATTACAATTGAGTGGTTTTAAAACTATTTTTCAGGGAAAACACTGAAAGAAACCCACGTAGAACCCACGTTCAGGTTTCGTTCTTTATGCATGTCGTCCACCATCTTGCCTCTTTCGTCTTCTTTTTTGTGTCTTCTCCGCGCACTAAGCGCACTTAGTATGCCAACACGCTGCGCCATCTGCGCATTCTTCTGTCCCTCACTGCATTAAAATGAAATTGCTTCGGAGCTACAGCGTTCATAACGTCCTATTTCCCCCCAAAGAATGGACATAGGACGTGTTGCAGCCTTATCACCAACGCCCGCGTAAAATGGCGGCGCTAGACTCAGGCTCAAGATCACCAAAGACGATGAGAAGGAGTGGCTTTTTTAAGTCTGGCTTGCATTTCCGTTGACAGTTCCCGACAGCATTCCTGGTGACTGAACTGAGCCTTTCATGGAACAGAACATGGAACATTTCATTCTTATTCTTGGTTCTTGGTTTCTTCTATTCCTCTAATCTTCCTGTATGGTAATTTTCACAGATGTTCCTTCACGGCAAGATGTTCCTTCTGCAAAGACCTCCTACGAAACTGCCCAGGAAATCTTCCACCGAAGTGGAGTTGACAGTTCCCGACATCATTCTTGGTGAGCGAACTGAGCCTTTCATGGAATAGAACATGGAACATTTCATTCTTATTCTTGCTTGATGGTTTCTTCTGTTCCTCTAATCTTTCTGTGTGGTAATTTTAACAGACGTTCCTTCACGGCAAGATGTTCCTTCTGCAACAGCCTCCCACGAAATCTTCCAATCTTCCAGCACCAATCTTTTGTGCAGTTTCAGATGCGTTTTCGTAACGCGTAAGCTATATAACGCTAGTTGAATGCTGCAGATAACGCTTTTGGAGTATATAGATTGTCGCAGCTTCAGATGCATTTCCGTAACGCGTAAGCTATATAGCGCTAGTTGAATGATACAGATAACGATTGTTGCAGCTTAAGATGCTTTTTCGTAACGCGTAAGCTATATAACGCTAGTTGAATGATACAGATAACGCTTTAGGAGCAGATTGTTGCAGCTTCAGATGCGTTTTCGTAATACTCCAATTTTTTTTAACGATCCCGACGTGTTGGCAAAGAGGTCACCCAACAAAGTACTTAGATGCAGACACGTTGGGACCGTCTACGACACAGTGGCTTTGTCGGTACTCTGTAGCCATTAAGGCGAGTCGGCGCCTGTGTCGTATTTTGGAGTACATTGTTGCAGCTTTACATGCTTTTTCGTAACGCGTAAGCTATATAACGCTAGTTGAATGATACAGATAACGCTTTAGGAGCATATTGTTGCAGCTTCAGATGCGTTTTCGTAATACTCCAATTTTTTTTTAACGATCCCGACGTGTTGGCAAAGAGGTCACCCAACAAAGTACTTCGATGCAGACACGTTGGGACCGTCTACGACACAGTGGCTTTGTCGGTACTCTGTAGCCATTAAGGCGAGTCGGCGCCTGTGTCGTATTTTGGAGTACATTGTTGCAGCTTTACATGCTTTTTCGTAACGCGTAAGCTATATAACGCTAGTTGAATGATACAGATAACGCTTTAGGAGCATATTGTTGCAGCTTCAGATGCGTTTTCGTAATACTCCAATTTTTTTTTAACGATCCCGACGTGTTGGCAAAGAAGTCACCCAACAAAGTACTTCGATGCGGACACGTTGGGACCGTCTACGACACAGTGGCTTTGTCGGTACTCTGTAGCCATTAAGGCGAGTCGGCGCCTGTGTCGTATTTTGGAGTACATTGTTGCAGCTTTACATGCTTTTCCGTAACGCGTAAGCTATATAACGCTAGTTGAATGCTGCAGATAACGCTTTTGGAGTATATAGATTGTCGCAGCTTCAGATGCTTTTTCGTAACGCGTAAGCTATATAACGCTAGTTGAATGGTACAGATAACGCTTTAGGAGCATATTGTTGCAGCTTCAGATGCGTTTTCGTAATACTCCAATTTTTTTTTAACGATCCCGACGTGTTGGCAAAGAAGTCACCCAACAAAGTACTTCGATGCAGACACGTTGGGACCGTCTACGACACAGTGGCTTTGTCGGTACTCTGTAGCCATTAAGGCGAGTCGGCGCCTGTGTCGTATTTTGGAGTACATTGTTGCAGCTTTACATGCTTTTCCGTAACGCGTAAGCTATATAACGCTAGTTGAATGCTGCAGATAACGCTTTTGGAGTATATAGATTGTCGCAGCTTCAGATGCTTTTTCGTAACGCGTAAGCTATATAACGCTACTTGAATGATACAGATAACGCTTTAGGAGCAGATTGTTGCAGCTTCAGATGCGTTTTCGTAATACTCCAATTTTTTTTAACGATCCCGACGTGTTGGCAAAGAGGTCACCCAACAAAGTACTTCGATGCAGACACGTTGGGATCGTCTACGACACAGTGGCTTTGTCGGTACTCTGTAGCCATTAAGGCGAGTCGGCGCCTGTGTCGTATTTTGGAGTACATTGTTGCAGCTTTACATGCTTTTTCGTAACGCGTAAGCTATATAACGCTAGTTGAATGATACAGATAACGCTTTAGGAGCAGATTGTTGCAGCTTCAGATGCGTTTTCGTAATACTCCAATTTTTTTTTAACGATCCCGACGTGTTGGCAAAGAGGTCACCCAACAAAGTACTTCGATGCAGACACGTTGGGACCGTCTACGACACAGTGGCTTTGTCGGTACTCTGTAGCCATTAAGGCGAGTCGGCGCCTGTGTCGTATTTTGGAGTACATTGTTGCAGCTTTACATGCTTTTTCGTAACGCGTAAGCTATATAACGCTAGTTGAATGATACAGATAACGCTTTAGGAGCAGATTGTTGCAGCTTCAGATGCGTTTTCGTAATACTCCATTTTTTTTAACGATCCCGACGTGTTGGCAAAGAGGTCACCCAACAAAGTACTTCGATGCAGACACGTTGGGACCGTCTACGACACAGTGGCTTTGTCGGTACTCTGTAGCCATTAAGGCGAGTCGGCGCCTGTGTCGTATTTTGGAGTACATTGTTGCAGCTTTACATGCTTTTTCGTAACGCGTAAGCTATATAACGCTAGTTGAATGATACAGATAACGCTTTAGGAGCATATTGTTGCAGCTTCAGATGCGTTTTCGTAATACTCCAATTTTTTTTTAACGATCCCGACGTGTTGGCAAAGAGGTCACCCAACAAAGTACTTCGATGCAAACACGTTGGGACCGTCTACGACACAGTGGCTTTGTCGGTACTCTGTAGCCATTAAGGCGAGTCGGCGCCTGTGTCGTATTTTGGAGTACATTGTTGCAGCTTTACATGCTTTTTCGTAACGCGTAAGCTATATAACGCTAGTTGAATGATACAGATAACGCTTTAGGAGCATATTGTTGCAGCTTCAGATGCGTTTTCGTAATACTCCAATTTTTTTTTAACGATCCCGACGTGTTGGCAAAGAGGTCACCCAACAAAGTACTTCGATGCAGACACGTTGGGACCGTCTACGACACAGTGGCTTTGTCGGTACTCTGTAGCCATTAAGGCGAGTCGGCGCCTGTGTCGTATTTTGGAGTACATTGTTGCAGCTTTACATGCTTTTCCGTAACGCGTAAGCTATATAACGCTTGTTGAATGCTGCAGATAACGCTTTTGGAGTATATAGATTGTCGCAGCTTCAGATGCTTTTTCGTAACGCGTAAGCTATATAACGCTAGTTGAATGATACAGATAACGCTTTAGGAGCATATTGTTGCAGCTTCAGATGCGTTTTCGTAATACTCCAATTTTTTTTAACGATCCCGACGTGTTGGCAAAGAAGTCACCCAACAAAGTACTTCGATGCAGACACGTTGGGACCGTCTACGACACAGTGGCTTTGTCGGTACTCTGTAGCCATTAAGGCGAGTCGGCGCCTGTGTCGTATTTTGGAGTACATTGTTGCAGCTTTACATGCTTTTCCGTAACGCGTAAGCTATATAACGCTAGTTGAATGCTGCAGATAACGCTTTTGGAGTATATAGATTGTCGCAGCTTCAGATGCTTTTTCGTAACGCGTAAGCTATATAACGCTAGTTGAATGATACAGATAACGCTTTAGGAGCATATTGTTGCAGCTTCAGATGCGTTTTCGTAATACTCCAATTTTTTTTAACGATCCCGACGTGTTGGCAAAGAAGTCACCCAACAAAGTACTTCGATGCAGACACGTTGGGACCGTCTACGACACAGTGGCTTTGTCGGTACTCTGTAGCCATTAAGGCGAGTCGGCTCCTGTGTCGTATTTTGGAGTACATTGTTGCAGCTTTACATGCTTTTCCGTAACGCGTAAGCTATATAACGCTAGTTGAATGCTGCAGATAACGCTTTTGGAGTATATAGATTGTCGCAGCTTCAGATGCTTTTTCGTAACGCGTAAGCTATATAACGCTAGTTGAATGATACAGATAACGCTTTAGGAGCAGATTGTTGCAGCTTCAGATGCGTTTTCGTAATACTCCAATTTTTTTTAACGATCCCGACGTGTTGGCAAAGAGGTCACCCAACAAAGTACTTCGATGCAGACACGTTGGGACCGTCTACGACACAGTGGCTTTGTCGGTACTCTGTAGCCATTAAGGCGAGTCGGCGCCTGTGTCGTATTTTGGAGTACATTGTTGCAGCTTTACATGCTTTTTCGTAACGCGTAAGCTATATAACGCTAGTTGAATGATACAGATAACGCTTTAGGAGCAGATTGTTGCAGCTTCAGATGCGTTTTCGTAATACTCCAATTTTTTTTAACGATCCCGACGTGTTGGCAAAGAGGTCACCCAACAAAGTACTTCGATGCAGACACGTTGGGACCGTCTACGACACAGTGGCTTTGTCGGTACTCTGTAGCCATTAAGGCGAGTCGGCGCCTGTGTCGTATTTTGGAGTACATTGTTGCAGCTTTACATGCTTTTTCGTAACGCGTAAGCTATATAACGCTAGTTGAATGATACAGATAACGCTTTAGGAGCAGATTGTTGCAGCTTCAGATGCGTTTTCGTAATACTCCAATTTTTTTTTAACGATCCCGACGTGTTGGCAAAGAGGTCACCCAACAAAGTACTTCGATGCAGACACGTTGGGATCGTCTACGACACAGTGGCTTTGTCGGTACTCTGTAGCCATTAAGGCGAGTCGGCGCCTGTGTCGTATTTTGGAGTACATTGTTGCAGCTTTACATGCTTTTTCGTAACGCGTAAGCTATATAACGCTAGTTGAATGATACAGATAACGCTTTAGGAGCAGATTGTTGCAGCTTCAGATGCGTTTTCGTAATACTCCATTTTTTTTAACGATCCCGACGTGTTGGCAAAGAGGTCACCCAACAAAGTACTTCGATGCAGACACGTTGGGACCGTCTACGACACAGTGGCTTTGTCGGT
This sequence comes from Ornithodoros turicata, assembly GCF_037126465.1. NCBI lineage: Eukaryota > Metazoa > Arthropoda > Arachnida > Ixodida > Argasidae > Ornithodoros > Ornithodoros turicata. Next base: position 237,782 of record NW_026999327.1, on the reverse strand, counting down.
ACTCTGTAGCCATTAAGGCGAGTCGGCGCCTGTGTCGTATTTTGGAGTACATTGTTGCAGCTTTACATGCTTTTTCGTAACGCGTAAGCTATATAACGCTAGTTGAATGATACAGATAACGCTTTAGGAGCAGATTGTTGCAGCTTCAGATGCGTTTTCGTAATACTCCAATTTTTTTTAACGATCCCGACGTGTTGGCAAAGAGGTCACCCAACAAAGTACTTCGATGCAGACACGTTGGGACCGTCTACGACACAGTGGCTTTGTCGGTACTCTGTAGCCATTAAGGCGAGTCGGCGCCTGTGTCGTATTTTGGAGTACATTGTTGCAGCTTTACATGCTTTTTCGTAACGCGTAAGCTATATAACGCTAGTTGAATGATACAGATAACGCTTTAGGAGCATATTGTTGCAGCTTCAGATGCGTTTTCGTAATACTCAATTTTTTTTTAACGATCCCGACGTGTTGGCAAAGAGGTCACCCAACAAAGTACTTCGATGCAGACACGTTGGGACCGTCTACGACACAGTGGCTTTGTCGGTACTCTGTAGCCATTAAGGCGAGTCGGCGCCTGTGTCGTATTTTGGAGTACATTGTTGCAGCTTTACATGCTTTTTCGTAACGCGTAAGCTATATAACGCTAGTTGAATGATACAGATAACGCTTTAGGAGCAGATTGTTGCAGCTTCAGATGCGTTTTCGTAATACTCCAATTTTTTTTTAACGATCCCGACGTGTTGGCAAAGAGGTCACCCAACAAAGTACTTCGATGCAAACACGTTGGGACCGTCTACGACACAGTGGCTTTGTCGGTACTCTGTAGCCATTAAGGCGAGTCGGCGCCTGTGTCGTATTTTGGAGTACATTGTTGCAGCTTTACATGCTTTTTCGTAACGCGTAAGCTATATAACGCTAGTTGAATGATACAGATAACGCTTTAGGAGCATATTGTTGCAGCTTCAGATGCGTTTTCGTAATACTCCAATTTTTTTTTAACGATCCCGACGTGTTGGCAAAGAGGTCACCCAACAAAGTACTTCGATGCAGACACGTTGGGACCGTCTACGACACAGTGGCTTTGTCGGTACTCTGTAGCCATTAAGGCGAGTCGGCGCCTGTGTCGTATTTTGGAGTACATTGTTGCAGCTTTACATGCTTTTCCGTAACGCGTAAGCTATATAACGCTAGTTGAATGCTGCAGATAACGCTTTTGGAGTATATAGATTGTCGCAGCTTCAGATGCTTTTTCGTAACGCGTAAGCTATATAACGCTAGTTGAATGATACAGATAACGCTTTAGGAGCATATTGTTGCAGCTTCAGATGCGTTTTCGTAATACTCCAATTTTTTTTTAACGATCCCGACGTGTTGGCAAAGAAGTCACCCAACAAAGTACTTCGATGCAGACACGTTGGGACCGTCTACGACACAGTGGCTTTGTCGGTACTCTGTAGCCATTAAGGCGAGTCGGCGCCTGTGTCGTATTTTGGAGTACATTGTTGCAGCTTTACATGCTTTTCCGTAACGCGTAAGCTATATAACGCTAGTTGAATGCTGCAGATAACGCTTTTGGAGTATATAGATTGTCGCAGCTTCAGATGCTTTTTCGTAACGCGTAAGCTATATAACGCTAGTTGAATGATACAGATAACGCTTTAGGAGCATATTGTTGCAGCTTCAGATGCGTTTTCGTAATACTCCAATTTTTTTTAACGATCCCGACGTGTTGGCAAAGAAGTCACCCAACAAAGTACTTCGATGCAGACACGTTGGGACCGTCTACGACACAGTGGCTTTGTCGGTACTCTGTAGCCATTAAGGCGAGTCGGCTCCTGTGTCGTATTTTGGAGTACATTGTTGCAGCTTTACATGCTTTTCCGTAACGCGTAAGCTATATAACGCTAGTTGAATGATACAGATAACGCTTTAGGAGCATATTGTTGCAGCTTCAGATGCGTTTTCGTAATACTCCAATTTTTTTTTAACGATCCCGACGTGTTGGCAAAGAGGTCACCCAACAAAGTACTTCGATGCAGACACGTTGGGACCGTCTACGACACAGTGGCTTTGTCGGTACTCTGTAGCCATTAAGGCGAGTCGGCGCCTGTGTCGTATTTTGGAGTACATTGTTGCAGCTTTACATGCTTTTTCGTAACGCGTAAGCTATATAACGCTAGTTGAATGATACAGATAACGCTTTAGGAGCATATTGTTGCAGCTTCAGATGCGTTTTCGTAATACTCCAATTTTTTTTTAACGATCCCGACGTGTTGGCAAAGAGGTCACCCAACAAAGTACTTCGATGCAGACACGTTGGGACCGTCTACGACACAGTGGCTTTGTCGGTACTCTGTAGCCATTAAGGCGAGTCGGCGCCTGTGTCGTATTTTGGAGTACATTGTTGCAGCTTTACATGCTTTTCCGTAACGCGTAAGCTATATAACGCTAGTTGAATGCTGCAGATAACGCTTTTGGAGTATATAGATTGTCGCAGCTTCAGATGCTTTTTCGTAACGCGTAAGCTATATAACGCTAGTTGAATGATACAGATAACGCTTTAGGAGCATATTGTTGCAGCTTCAGATGCGTTTTCGTAATACTCCAATTTTTTTTTAACGATCCCGACGTGTTGGCAAAGAGGTCACCCAACAAAGTACTTCGATGCAGACACGTTGGGACCGTCTACGACACAGTGGCTTTGTCGGTACTCTGTAGCCATTAAGGCGAGTCGGCGCCTGTGTCGTATTTTGGAGTACATTGTTGCAGCTTTACATGCTTTTCCGTAACGCGTAAGCTATATAACGCTAGTTGAATGCTGCAGATAACGCTTTTGGAGTATATAGATTGTCGCAGCTTCAGATGCTTTTTCGTAACGCGTAAGCTATATAACGCTAGTTGAATGATACAGATAACGCTTTAGGAGCAGATTGTTGCAGCTTCAGATGCGTTTTCGTAATACTCCAATTTTTTTTAACGATCCCGACGTGTTGGCAAAGAGGTCACCCAACAAAGTACTTCGATGCAGACACGTTGGGACCGTCTACGACACAGTGGCTTTGTCGGTACTCTGTAGCCATTAAGGCGAGTCGGCGCCTGTGTCGTATTTTGGAGTACATTGTTGCAGCTTTACATGCTTTTCCGTAACGCGTAAGCTATATAACGCTAGTTGAATGCTGCAGATAACGCTTTTGGAGTATATAGATTGTCGCAGCTTCAGATGCTTTTTCGTAACGCGTAAGCTATATAACGCTAGTTGAATGATACAGATAACGCTTTAGGAGCAGATTGTTGCAGCTTCAGATGCGTTTTCGTAATACTCCAATTTTTTTTAACGATCCCGACGTGTTGGCAAAGAGGTCACCCAACAAAGTACTTCGATGCAGACACGTTGGGACCGTCTACGACACAGTGGCTTTGTCGGTACTCTGTAGCCATTAAGGCGAGTCGGCGCCTGTGTCGTATTTTGGAGTACATTGTTGCAGCTTTACATGCTTTTTCGTAACGCGTAAGCTATATAACGCTAGTTGAATGATACAGATAACGCTTTAGGAGCAGATTGTTGCAGCTTCAGATGCGTTTTCGTAATACTCCAATTTTTTTTAACGATCCCGACGTGTTGGCAAAGAGGTCACCCAACAAAGTACTTCGATGCAGACACGTTGGGACCGTCTACGACACAGTGGCTTTGTCGGTACTCTGTAGCCATTAAGGCGAGTCGGCGCCTGTGTCGTATTTTGGAGTACATTGTTGCAGCTTTACATGCTTTTTCGTAACGCGTAAGCTATATAACGCTAGTTGAATGATACAGATAACGCTTTAGGAGCAGATTGTTGCAGCTTCAGATGCGTTTTCGTAATACTCCAATTTTTTTTTAACGATCCCGACGTGTTGGCAAAGAGGTCACCCAACAAAGTACTTCGATGCAGACACGTTGGGACCGTCTACGACACAGTGGCTTTGTCGGTACTCTGTAGCCATTAAGGCGAGTCGGCGCCTGTGTCGTATTTTGGAGTACATTGTTGCAGCTTTACATGCTTTTTCGTAACGCGTAAGCTATATAACGCTAGTTGAATGATACAGATAACGCTTTAGGAGCAGATTGTTGCAGCTTCAGATGCGTTTTCGTAATACTCCATTTTTTTTAACGATCCCGACGTGTTGGCAAAGAGGTCACCCAACAAAGTACTTCGATGCAGACACGTTGGGACCGTCTACGACACAGTGGCTTTGTCGGTACTCTGTAGCCATTAAGGCGAGTCGGCGCCTGTGTCGTATTTTGGAGTACATTGTTGCAGCTTTACATGCTTTTTCGTAACGCGTAAGCTATATAACGCTAGTTGAATGATACAGATAACGCTTTAGGAGCAGATTGTTGCAGCTTCAGATGCGTTTTCGTAATACTCCAATTTTTTTTAACGATCCCGACGTGTTGGCAAAGAGGTCACCCAACAAAGTACTTCGATGCAGACACGTTGGGACCGTCTACGACACAGTGGCTTTGTCGGTACTCTGTAGCCATTAAGGCGAGTCGGCGCCTGTGTCGTATTTTGGAGTACATTGTTGCAGCTTTACATGCTTTTTCGTAACGCGTAAGCTATATAACGCTAGTTGAATGATACAGATAACGCTTTAGGAGCATATTGTTGCAGCTTCAGATGCGTTTTCGTAATACTCCAATTTTTTTTAACGATCCCGACGTGTTGGCAAAGAGGTCACCCAACAAAGTACTTCGATGCAGACACGTTGGGACCGTCTACGACACAGTGGCTTTGTCGGTACTCTGTAGCCATTAAGGCGAGTCGGCGCCTGTGTCGTATTTTGGAGTACATTGTTGCAGCTTTACATGCTTTTTCGTAACGCGTAAGCTATATAACGCTAGTTGAATGATACAGATAACGCTTTAGGAGCAGATTGTTGCAGCTTCAGATGCGTTTTCGTAATACTCCAATTTTTTTTTAACGATCCCGACGTGTTGGCAAAGAGGTCACCCAACAAAGTACTTCGATGCAGACACGTTGGGACCGTCTACGACACAGTGGCTTTGTCGGTACTCTGTAGCCATTAAGGCGAGTCGGCGCCTGTGTCGTATTTTGGAGTACATTGTTGCAGCTTTACATGCTTTTTCGTAACGCGTAAGCTATATAACGCTAGTTGAATGATACAGATAACGCTTTAGGAGCAGATTGTTGCAGCTTCAGATGCGTTTTCGTAATACTCCAATTTTTTTTTAACGATCCCGACGTGTTGGCAAAGAGGTCACCCAACAAAGTACTTCGATGCAGACACGTTGGGACCGTCTACGACACAGTGGCTTTGTCGGTACTCTGTAGCCATTAAGGCGAGTCGGCGCCTGTGTCGTATTTTGGAGTACATTGTTGCAGCTTTACATGCTTTTTCGTAACGCGTAAGCTATATAACGCTAGTTGAATGATACAGATAACGCTTTAGGAGCAGATTGTTGCAGCTTCAGATGCGTTTTCGTAATACTCCAATTTTTTTTAACGATCCCGACGTGTTGGCAAAGAGGTCACCCAACAAAGTACTTCGATGCAGACACGTTGGGACCGTCTACGACACAGTGGCTTTGTCGGTACTCTGTAGCCATTAAGGCGAGTCGGCGCCTGTGTCGTATTTTGGAGTACATTGTTGCAGCTTTACATGCTTTTCCGTAACGCGTAAGCTATATAACGCTAGTTGAATGCTGCAGATAACGCTTTTGGAGTATATAGATTGTCGCAGCTTCAGATGCTTTTTCGTAACGCGTAAGCTATATAACGCTAGTTGAATGATACAGATAACGCTTTAGGAGCAGATTGTTGCAGCTTCAGATGCGTTTTCGTAATACTCCAATTTTTTTTAACGATCCCGACGTGTTGGCAAAGAGGTCACCCAACAAAGTACTTCGATGCAGACACGTTGGGACCGTCTACGACACAGTGGCTTTGTCGGTACTCTGTAGCCATTAAGGCGAGTCGGCGCCTGTGTCGTATTTTGGAGTACATTGTTGCAGCTTTACATGCTTTTCCGTAACGCGTAAGCTATATAACGCTAGTTGAATGCTGCAGATAACGCTTTTGGAGTATATAGATTGTCGCAGCTTCAGATGCTTTTTCGTAACGCGTAAGCTATATAACGCTAGTTGAATGATACAGATAACGCTTTAGGAGCAGATTGTTGCAGCTTCAGATGCGTTTTCGTAATACTCCAATTTTTTTTAACGATCCCGACGTGTTGGCAAAGAGGTCACCCAACAAAGTACTTCGATGCAGACACGTTGGGACCGTCTACGACACAGTGGCTTTGTCGGTACTCTGTAGCCATTAAGGCGAGTCGGCGCCTGTGTCGTATTTTGGAGTACATTGTTGCAGCTTTACATGCTTTTCCGTAACGCGTAAGCTATATAACGCTAGTTGAATGCTGCAGATAACGCTTTTGGAGTATATAGATTGTCGCAGCTTCAGATGCTTTTTCGTAACGCGTAAGCTATATAACGCTAGTTGAATGATACAGATAACGCTTTAGGAGCAGATTGTTGCAGCTTCAGATGCGTTTTCGTAATACTCCAATTTTTTTTTAACGATCCCGACGTGTTGGCAAAGAAGGTCACCCAACAAAGTACTTCGATGCAGACACGTTGGGACCGTCTACGACACAGTGGCTTTGTCGGTACTCTGTAGCCATTAAGGCGAGTCGGCGCCTGTGTCGTATTTTGGAGTACATTGTTGCAGCTTTACATGCTTTTCCGTAACGCGTAAGCTATATAACGCTAGTTGAATGCTGCAGATAACGCTTTTGGAGTATATAGATTGTCGCAGCTTCAGATGCTTTTTCGTAACGCGTAAGCTATATAACGCTAGTTGAATGATACAGATAACGCTTTAGGAGCAGATTGTTGCAGCTTCAGATGCGTTTTCGTAATACTCCAATTTTTTTTAACGATCCCGACGTGTTGGCAAAGAGGTCACCCAACAAAGTACTTCGATGCAGACACGTTGGGACCGTCTACGACACAGTGGCTTTGTCGGTACTCTGTAGCCATTAAGGCGAGTCGGCGCCTGTGTCGTATTTTGGAGTACATTGTTGCAGCTTTACATGCTTTTTCGTAACGCGTAAGCTATATAACGCTAGTTGAATGATACAGATAACGCTTTAGGAGCAGATTGTTGCAGCTTCAGATGCGTTTTCGTAATACTCCAATTTTTTTTAACGATCCCGACGTGTTGGCAAAGAGGTCACCCAACAAAGTACTTCGATGCAGACACGTTGGGACCGTCTACGACACAGTGGCTTTGTCGGTACTCTGTAGCCATTAAGGCGAGTCGGCGCCTGTGTCGTATTTTGGAGTACATTGTTGCAGCTTTACATGCTTTTTCGTAACGCGTAAGCTATATAACGCTAGTTGAATGATACAGATAACGCTTTAGGAGCAGATTGTTGCAGCTTCAGATGCGTTTTCGTAATACTCCAATTTTTTTTAACGATCCCGACGTGTTGGCAAAGAGGTCACCCAACAAAGTACTTCGATGCAGACACGTTGGGACCGTCTACGACACAGTGGCTTTGTCGGTACTCTGTAGCCATTAAGGCGAGTCGGCGCCTGTGTCGTATTTTGGAGTACATTGTTGCAGCTTTACATGCTTTTTCGTAACGCGTAAGCTATATAACGCTAGTTGAATGATACAGATAACGCTTTAGGAGCAGATTGTTGCAGCTTCAGATGCGTTTTCGTAATACTCCAATTTTTTTTAACGATCCCGACGTGTTGGCAAAGAGGTCACCCAACAAAGTACTTCGATGCAGACACGTTGGGACCGTCTACGACACAGTGGCTTTGTCGGTACTCTGTAGCCATTAAGGCGAGTCGGCGCCTGTGTCGTATTTTGGAGTACATTGTTGCAGCTTTACATGCTTTTTCGTAACGCGTAAGCTATATAACGCTAGTTGAATGATACAGATAACGCTTTAGGAGCAGATTGTTGCAGCTTCAGATGCGTTTTCGTAATACTCCAATTTTTTTTAACGATCCCGACGTGTTGGCAAAGAGGTCACCCAACAAAGTACTTCGATGCAGACACGTTGGGACCGTCTACGACACAGTGGCTTTGTCGGTACTCTGTAGCCATTAAGGCGAGTCGGCGCCTGTGTCGTATTTTGGAGTACATTGTTGCAGCTTTACATGCTTTTTCGTAACGCGTAAGCTATATAACGCTAGTTGAATGATACAGATAACGCTTTAGGAGCAGATTGTTGCAGCTTCAGATGCGTTTTCGTAATACTCCAATTTTTTTTAACGATCCCGACGTGTTGGCAAAGAGGTCACCCAACAAAGTACTTCGATGCAGACACGTTGGGACCGTCTACGACACAGTGGCTTTGTCGGTACTCTGTAGCCATTAAGGCGAGTCGGCGCCTGTGTCGTATTTTGGAGTACATTGTTGCAGCTTTACATGCTTTTTCGTAACGCGTAAGCTATATAACGCTAGTTGAATGATACAGATAACGCTTTAGGAGCAGATTGTTGCAGCTTCAGATGCGTTTTCGTAATACTCCAATTTTTTTTTAACGATCCCGACGTGTTGGCAAAGAGGTCACCCAACAAAGTACTTCGATGCAGACACGTTGGGACCGTCTACGACACAGTGGCTTTGTCGGTACTCTGTAGCCATTAAGGCGAGTCGGCGCCTGTGTCGTATTTTGGAGTACATTGTTGCAGCTTTACATGCTTTTTCGTAACGCGTAAGCTATATAACGCTAGTTGAATGATACAGATAACGCTTTAGGAGCAGATTGTTGCAGCTTCAGATGCGTTTTCGTAATACTCCAATTTTTTTTAACGATCCCGACGTGTTGGCAAAGAGGTCACCCAACAAAGTACTTCGATGCAGACACGTTGGGACCGTCTACGACACAGTGGCTTTGTCGGTACTCTGTAGCCATTAAGGCGAGTCGGCGCCTGTGTCGTATTTTGGAGTACATTGTTGCAGCTTTACATGCTTTTCCGTAACGCGTAAGCTATATAACGCTAGTTGAATGCTGCAGATAACGCTTTTGGAGTATATAGATTGTCGCAGCTTCAGATGCTTTTTCGTAACGCGTAAGCTATATAACGCTAGTTGAATGATACAGATAACGCTTTAGGAGCATATTGTTGCAGCTTCAGATGCGTTTTCGTAATACTCCAATTTTTTTTAACGATCCCGACGTGTTGGCAAAGAGGTCACCCAACAAAGTACTTCGATGCAGACACGTTGGGACCGTCTACGACACAGTGGCTTTGTCGGTACTCTGTAGCCATTAAGGCGAGTCGGCGCCTGTGTCGTATTTTGGAGTACATTGTTGCAGCTTTACATGCTTTTCCGTAACGCGTAAGCTATATAACGCTAGTTGAATGCTGCAGATAACGCTTTTGGAGTATATAGATTGTCGCAGCTTCAGATGCTTTTTCGTAACGCGTAAGCTATATAACGCTAGTTGAATGATACAGATAACGCTTTAGGAGCAGATTGTTGCAGCTTCAGATGCGTTTTCGTAATACTCCAATTTTTTTTAACGATCCCGACGTGTTGGCAAAGAGGTCACCCAACAAAGTACTTCGATGCAGACACGTTGGGACCGTCTACGACACAGTGGCTTTGTCGGTACTCTGTAGCCATTAAGGCGAGTCGGCGCCTGTGTCGTATTTTGGAGTACATTGTTGCAGCTTTACATGCTTTTCCGTAACGCGTAAGCTATATAACGCTAGTTGAATGCTGCAGATAACGCTTTTGGAGTATATAGATTGTCGCAGCTTCAGATGCTTTTTCGTAACGCGTAAGCTATATAACGCTAGTTGAATGATACAGATAACGCTTTAGGAGCAGATTGTTGCAGCTTCAGATGCGTTTTCGTAATACTCCAATTTTTTTTAACGATCCCGACGTGTTGGCAAAGAGGTCACACAACAAAGTACTTCGATGCAGACACGTTGGGACCGTCTACGACACAGTGGCTTTGTCGGTACTCTGTAGCCATTAAGGCGAGTCGGCGCCTGTGTCGTATTTTGGAGTACATTGTTGCAGCTTTACATGCTTTTCCGTAACGCGTAAGCTATATAACGCTAGTTGAATGCTGCAGATAACGCTTTTGGAGTATATAGATTGTCGCAGCTTCAGATGCTTTTTCGTAACGCGTAAGCTATATAACGCTAGTTGAATGATACAGATAACGCTTTAGGAGCAGATTGTTGCAGCTTCAGATGCGTTTTCGTAATACTCCAATTTTTTTTAACGATCCCGACGTGTTGGCAAAGAGGTCACACAACAAAGTACTTCGATGCAGACACGTTGGGACCGTCTACGACACAGTGGCTTTGTCGGTACTCTGTAGCCATTAAGGCGAGTCGGCGCCTGTGTCGTATTTTGGAGTACATTGTTGCAGCTTTACATGCTTTTCCGTAACGCGTAAGCTATATAACGCTAGTTGAATGATACAGATAACGCTTTAGGAGCAGATTGTTGCAGCTTCAGATGCGTTTTCGTAATACTCCAATTTTTTTTAACGATCCCGACGTGTTGGCAAAGAGGTCACCCAACAAAGTACTTCGATGCAGACACGTTGGGACCGTCTACGACACAGTGGCTTTGTCGGTACTCTGTAGCCATTAAGGCGAGTCGGCGCCTGTGTCGTATTTTGGAGTACATTGTTGCAGCTTTACATGCTTTTTCGTAACGCGTAAGCTATATAACGCTAGTTGAATGATACAGATAACGCTTTAGGAGCAGATTGTTGCAGCTTCAGATGCGTTTTCGTAATACTCCAATTTTTTTTAACGATCCCGACGTGTTGGCAAAGAGGTCACCCAACAAAGTACTTCGATGCAGACACGTTGGGACCGTCTACGACACAGTGGCTTTGTCGGTACTCTGTAGCCATTAAGGCGAGTCGGCGCCTGTGTCGTATTTTGGAGTACATTGTTGCAGCTTTACATGCCTTTTCGTAACGCGTAAGCTATATAACGCTAGTTGAATGCTGCAGATAACGCTTTTGGAGTATATAGATTGATTCGCAGCTTCAGATGCTTTTTCGTAACGCGTAAGCTATATAACGCTAGTTGAATGATACAGATAACGCTTTAGGAGCAGATTGTTGCAGCTTCAGATGCGTTTTCGTAATACTCCAATTTTTTTTTAACGATCCCGACGTTGTTGGCAAAGAGTCACCCCCAACAAAGTACTTCGATGCAGACACGTTGGGACCGTCTACGACACAGTGGCTTGTCGGTACTCTGTAGCCATTAAGGCGAGTCGGCGCCTGTGTCGTATTTTGGAGTACCTTGTTGCAGCTTTCACAGGCTTTTCGTAACGCGTAAGCTATATAACGCTAGTTGAATGCCTGCAGATTACGCCTTTTAGGAAGCCTGATGTGGCAGCATACAGATGCGTTTTTCGTAATTCTCAATAATACTCATTTTTTTAAACGTCCCGACGTGTTGGGGCAAAGAGGGGTCACCCAACAAAGTACTTCGATGCAGACACGGTGGGACCGTCTACGGACACAGTGGCTTTTGTCGGTACTCTGTAGCCATTAAGGCGAGTCGGCGCCTGTGTCGTATTTTGGAGTACATTGTTGCAGCTTTACATGCTTTTCCGTAACGCGTAAGCTATATAACGCTAGTTGAATGCTGCAGATAACGCTTTTGGAGTATATAGATTGTCGCAGCTTCAGATGCTTTTTCGTAACGCGTAAGCTATATAACGCTAGTTGAATGATACAGATAACGCTTTAGGAGCAGATTGTTGCAGCTTCAGATGCGTTTTCGTAATACTCCAATTTTTTTTAACGATCCCGACGTGTTGGCAAAGAGGTCACCCAACAAAGTACTTCGATGCAGACACGTTGGGACCGTCTACGACACAGTGGCTTTGTCGGTACTCTGTAGCCATTAAGGCGAGTCGGCGCCTGTGTCGTATTTTGGAGTACATTGTTGCAGCTTTACATGCTTTTCCGTAACGCGTAAGCTATATAACGCTAGTTGAATGCTGCAGATAACGCTTTTGGAGTATATAGATTGTCGCAGCTTCAGATGCTTTTTCGTAACGCGTAAGCTATATAACGCTAGTTGAATGATACAGATAACGCTTTAGGAGCAGATTGTTGCAGCTTCAGATGCGTTTTCGTAATACTCCAATTTTTTTTAACGATCCCGACGTGTTGGCAAAGAGGTCACACAACAAAGTACTTCGATGCAGACACGTTGGGACCGTCTACGACACAGTGGCTTTGTCGGTACTCTGTAGCCATTAAGGCGAGTCGGCGCCTGTGTCGTATTTTGGAGTACATTGTTGCAGCTTTACATGCTTTTCCGTAACGCGTAAGCTATATAACGCTAGTTGAATGCTGCAGATAACGCTTTTGGAGTATATAGATTGTCGCAGCTTCAGATGCTTTTTCGTAACGCGTAAGCTATATAACGCTAGTTGAATGATACAGATAACGCTTTAGGAGCAGATTGTTGCAGCTTCAGATGCGTTTTCGTAATACTCCAATTTTTTTTAACGATCCCGACGTGTTGGCAAAGAGGTCACCCAACAAAGTACTTCGATGCAGACACGTTGGGACCGTCTACGACACAGTGGCTTTGTCGGGTACTCTGTAGCCATTAAGGCGAGTCGGCGCCTGTGTCGTATTTTGGAGTACATTGTTGCAGCTTTACATGCTTTTCCGTAACGCGTAAGCTATATAACGCTAGTTGAATGCTGCAGATAACGCTTTTGGAGTATATAGATTGTCGCAGCTTCAGATGCTTTTTCGTAACGCGTAAGCTATATAACGCTAGTTGAATGATACAGATAACGCTTTAGGAGCAGATTGTTGCAGCTTCAGATGCGTTTTCGTAATACTCCAATTTTTTTTAACGATCCCGACGTGTTGGCAAAGAGGTCACACAACAAAGTACTTCGATGCAGACACGTTGGGACCGTCTACGACACAGTGGCTTTGTCGGTACTCTGTAGCCATTAAGGCGAGTCGGCGCCTGTGTCGTATTTTGGAGTACATTGTTGCAGCTTTACATGCTTTTTCGTAACGCGTAAGCTATATAACGCTAGTTGAATGATACAGATAACGCTTTAGGAGCAGATTGTTGCAGCTTCAGATGCGTTTTCGTAATACTCCAATTTTTTTTAACGATCCCGACGTGTTGGCAAAGAGGTCACCCAACAAAGTACTTCGATGCAGACACGTTGGGACCGTCTACGACACAGTGGCTTTGTCGGTACTCTGTAGCCATTAAGGCGAGTCGGCGCCTGTGTCGTATTTTGGAGTACATTGTTGCAGCTTTACATGCTTTTTCGTAACGCGTAAGCTATATAACGCTAGTTGAATGATACAGATAACGCTTTAGGAGCAGATTGTTGCAGCTTCAGATGCGTTTTCGTAATACTCCAATTTTTTTTAACGATCCCGACGTGTTGGCAAAGAGGTCACCCAACAAAGTACTTCGATGCAGACACGTTGGGACCGTCTACGACACAGTGGCTTTGTCGGTACTCTGTAGCCATTAAGGCGAGTCGGCGCCTGTGTCGTATTTTGGAGTACATTGTTGCAGCTTTACATGCTTTTTCGTAACGCGTAAGCTATATAACGCTAGTTGAATGATACAGATAACGCTTTAGGAGCAGATTGTTGCAGCTTCAGATGCGTTTTCGTAATACTCCAATTTTTTTTAACGATCCCGACGTGTTGGCAAAGAGGTCACCCAACAAAGTACTTCGATGCAGACACGTTGGGACCGTCTACGACACAGTGGCTTTGTCGGTACTCTGTAGCCATTAAGGCGAGTCGGCGCCTGTGTCGTATTTTGGAGTACATTGTTGCAGCTTTACATGCTTTTCCGTAACGCGTAAGCTATATAACGCTAGTTGAATGCTGCAGATAACGCTTTTGGAGTATATAGATTGTCGCAGCTTCAGATGCTTTTTCGTAACGCGTAAGCTATATAACGCTAGTTGAATGATACAGATAACGCTTTAGGAGCAGATTGTTGCAGCTTCAGATGCGTTTTCGTAATACTCCAATTTTTTTTAACGATCCCGACGTGTTGGCAAAGAGGTCACCCAACAAAGTACTTCGATGCAGACACGTTGGGACCGTCTACGACACAGTGGCTTTGTCGGTACTCTGTAGCCATTAAGGCGAGTCGGCGCCTGTGTCGTATTTTGGAGTACATTGTTGCAGCTTTACATGCTTTTTCCGTAACGCGTAAGCTATATAACGCTAGTTGAATGCTGCAGATAACGCTTTTGGAGTATATAGATTGTCGCAGCTTCAGATGCTTTTTCGTAACGCGTAAGCTATATAACGCTAGTTGAATGATACAGATAACGCTTTAGGAGCAGATTGTTGCAGCTTCAGATGCGTTTTCGTAATACTCCAATTTTTTTTAACGATCCCGACGTGTTGGCAAAGAGGTCACCCAACAAAGTACTTCGATGCAGACACGTTGGGACCGTCTACGACACAGTGGCTTTGTCGGTACTCTGTAGCCATTAAGGCGAGTCGGCGCCTGTGTCGTATTTTGGAGTACATTGTTGCAGCTTTACATGCTTTTTCGTAACGCGTAAGCTATATAACGCTAGTTGAATGATACAGATAACGCTTTAGAGCAGATTGTTGCAGCTTCAGATGCGTTTTCGTAATACTCCAATTTTTTTTAACGATCCCGACGTGTTGGCAAAGAGGTCACCCAACAAAGTACTTCGATGCAGACACGTTGGGACCGTCTACGACACAGTGGCTTTGTCGGTACTCTGTAGCCATTAAGGCGAGTCGGCGCCTGTGTCGTATTTTGGAGTACATTGTTGCAGCTTTACATGCTTTTTCGTAACGCGTAAGCTATATAACGCTAGTTGAATGATACAGATAACGCTTTAGGAGCAGATTGTTGCAGCTTCAGATGCGTTTTCGTAATACTCCAATTTTTTTTTAACGATCCCGACGTGTTGGCAAAGAGGTCACCCAACAAAGTACTTCGATGCAGACACGTTGGGACCGTCTACGACACAGTGGCTTTGTCGGTACTCTGTAGCCATTAAGGCGAGTCGGCGCCTGTGTCGTATTTTGGAGTACATTGTTGCAGCTTTACATGCTTTTCCGTAACGCGTAAGCTATATAACGCTAGTTGAATGCTGCAGATAACGCTTTTGGAGTATATAGATTGTCGCAGCTTCAGATGCTTTTTCGTAACGCGTAAGCTATATAACGCTAGTTGAATGATACAGATAACGCTTTAGGAGCAGATTGTTGCAGCTTCAGATGCGTTTTCGTAATACTCCAATTTTTTTTAACGATCCCGACGTGTTGGCAAAGAGGTCACACAACAAAGTACTTCGATGCAGACACGTTGGGACCGTCTACGACACAGTGGCTTTGTCGGTACTCTGTAGCCATTAAGGCGAGTCGGCGCCTGTGTCGTATTTTGGAGTACATTGTTGCAGCTTTACATGCTTTTCCGTAACGCGTAAGCTATATAACGCTAGTTGAATGCTGCAGATAACGCTTTTGGAGTATATAGATTGTCGCAGCTTCAGATGCTTTTTCGTAACGCGTAAGCTATATAACGCTAGTTGAATGATACAGATAACGCTTTAGGAGCAGATTGTTGCAGCTTCAGATGCGTTTTCGTAATACTCCAATTTTTTTTTAACGATCCCGACGTGTTGGCAAAGAGGTCACCCAACAAAGTACTTCGATGCAGACACGTTGGGACCGTCTACGACACAGTGGCTTTGTCGGTACTCTGTAGCCATTAAGGCGAGTCGGCGCCTGTGTCGTATTTTGGAGTTACATTGTTGAGCTTACATGCTTTTCCGTAACGCGTAAGCTATATAACGCTAGTTGAATGCTGCAGATAACGCTTTTGGAGTATATAGATTGTCGATGCTTCAGATGCTTTTTCGTAACGCGTAAGCTATATAACGCTAGTTGAATGATACAGATAACGCTTTAGGAGCAGATTGTTGCAGCTTCAGATGCGTTTTCGTAATACTCCCAATTTTTTTTAACGATCCCGACGTGTTGGCAAAGAGGTCACCCAACAAAGTACTTCGATGCAGACACGTTGGGACCGTCTACGACACAGTGGCTTTGTCGGTACTCTGTAGCCATTAAGGCGAGTCGGCGCCTGTGTCGTATTTTGGAGTACATTGTTGCAGCTTTACATGCTTTTTCGTACGCGTAAGCTATATAACGCTAGTTGAATGATACAGATAACGCTTTAGGAGCAGATTGTTGCAGCTTCAGATGCGTTTTCGTAATACTCCAATTTTTTTTAACGATCCCGACGTGTTGGCAAAGAGGTCACCCAACAAAGTACTTCGATGCAGACACGTTGGGACCGTCTACGACACAGTGGCTTTGTCGGTACTCTGTAGCCATTAAGGCGAGTCGGCGCCTGTGTCGTATTTTGGAGTACATTGTTGCAGCTTTACATGCTTTTTCGTAACGCGTAAGCTATATAACGCTAGTTGAATGATACAGATAACGCTTTAGGAGCAGATTGTTGCAGCTTCAGATGCGTTTTCGTAATACTCCAATTTTTTTTTAACGATCCCGACGTGTTGGCAAAGAGGTCACCCAACAAAGTACTTCGATGCAGACACGTTGGGACCGTCTACGACACAGTGGCTTTGTCGGTACTCTGTAGCCATTAAGGCGAGTCGGCGCCTGTGTCGTATTTTGGAGTACATTGTTGCAGCTTTACATGCTTTTCCGTAACGCGTAAGCTATATAACGCTAGTTGAATGCTGCAGATAACGCTTTTGGAGTATATAGATTGTCGAAGCTTCAGATGCTTTTTCGTAACGCGTAAGCTATATAACGCTAGTTGAATGATACAGATAACGCTTTAGGAGCAGATTGTTGCAGCTTCAGATGCGTTTTCGTAATACTCCAATTTTTTTTAACGATCCCGACGTGTTGGCAAAGAGGTCACCCAACAAAGTACTTCGATGCAGACACGTTGGGACCGTCTACGACACAGTGGCTTTGTCGGTACTCTGTAGCCATTAAGGCGAGTCGGCGCCTGTGTCGTATTTTGGAGTACATTGTTGCAGCTTTACATGCTTTTTCGTAACGCGTAAGCTATATAACGCTAGTTGAATGATACAGATAACGCTTTAGGAGCAGATTGTTGCAGCTTCAGATGCGTTTTCGTAATACTCCAATTTTTTTTAACGATCCCGACGTGTTGGCAAAGAGGTCACCCAACAAAGTACTTCGATGCAGACACGTTGGGACCGTCTACGACACAGTGGCTTTGTCGGTACTCTGTAGCCATTAAGGCGAGTCGGCGCCTGTGTCGTATTTTGGAGTACATTGTTGCAGCTTTACATGCTTTTCCGTAACGCGTAAGCTATATAACGCTAGTTGAATGCTGCAGATAACGCTTTTGGAGTATATAGATTGTCGCAGCTTCAGATGCTTTTTCGTAACGCGTAAGCTATATAACGCTAGTTGAATGATACAGATAACGCTTTAGGAGCAGATTGTTGCAAGCTTCAGATGCGTTTTCGTAATACTCCAATTTTTTTTAACGATCCCGACGTGTTGGCAAAGAGGTCACACAACAAGTACTTCGATGCAGACACGTTGGGACCGTCTACGACACAGTGGCTTTGTCGGTACTCTGTAGCCATTAAGGCGAGTCGCGCCTGTGTCGTATTTTGGAGTACATTGTTGCAGCTTTACATGCTTTTCCGTAACGCGTAAGCTATATAACGCTAGTTGAATGCTGCAGATAACGCTTTTGGAGTATATAGATTGTCGCAGCTTCAGATGCTTTTTCGTAACGCGTAAGCTATATAACGCTAGTTGAATGATACAGATAACGCTTTAGGAGCAGATTGTTGCAGCTTCAGATGCGTTTTCGTATACTCCAATTTTTTTTTAACGATCCCGACGTGTTGGCAAAGAGGTCACACAACAAAGTACTTCGATGCAGACACGTTGGGACCGTCTACGACACAGTGGCTTTGTCGGTACTCTGTAGCCATTAAGGCGAGTCGGCGCCTGTGTCGTATTTTGGAGTACATTGTTTGCAGCTTTACATGCTTTTCCGTAACGCGTAAGCTATATAAACGCTAGTTGAATGCTGCAGATAACGCTTTTCGGAGTATATAGATTGTCGCAGCTTCAGATGCTTTTTTCGTAACGCGTAAGCTATAAACGCTAGTTGAATGATACAGATAACGTTTAGGAGCAGATTGTTGCAGCTTCAGATGCGTTTTCGTAATCTCCAATTTTTTAACGATCCCGACGTGTTGGCAAAGAGGTCACACAACAAAGTACTTCGATGCAGACACGTTGGGACCGTCTACGACACAGTGGCTTTGTCGGTACTCTGTAGCCATTAAGGCGAGTCGGCGCCTGTGTCGTATTTTGGAGTACATTGTTGCAGCTTTACATGCTTTTTTCCGTACGCGTAAGCTATATAACGCTAGTTTGAATGATACAGATAACGCTTTAGGAGCAGATTGTTGCAGCTTCAGATGCGTTTTCGTAATACTCCAATTTTTTTTTAACGATCCCGACGTGTTGGCAAAGAGGTCACCCAACAAAGTACTTCGATGCAGACACGTTGGGACCGTCTACGACACAGTGGCTTTGTCGGTACTCTGTAGCCATTAAGGCGAGTCGGCGCCTGTGTCGTATTTTGGAGTACATTGTTGCAGCTTTACATGCTTTTTCGTAACGCGTAAGCTATATAACGCTAGTTGAATGATACAGATAACGCTTTAGGAGCAGATTGTTGCAGCTTCAGATGCGTTTTCGTAATACTCCAATTTTTTTTAACGATCCCGACGTGTTGGCAAAGAGGTCACCCAACAAAGTACTTCGATGCAGACACGTTGGGACCGTCTACGACACAGTGGCTTTGTCGGTACTCTGTAGCCATTAAGGCGAGTCGGCGCCTGTGTCGTATTTTGGAGTACATTGTTGCAGCTTTACATGCTTTTTCGTAACGCGTAAGCTATATAACGCTAGTTGAATGATACAGATAACGCTTTAGGAGCAGATTGTTGCAGCTTCAGATGCGTTTTCGTAATACTCCAATTTTTTTTAACGATCCCGACGTGTTGGCAAAGAGGTCACCCAACAAAGTACTTCGATGCAGACACGTTGGGACCGTCTACGACACAGTGGCTTTGTCGGTACTCTGTAGCCATTAAGGCGAGTCGGCGCCTGTGTCGTATTTTGGAGTACATTGTTGCAGCTTTACATGCTTTTTCGTAACGCGTAAGCTATATAACGCTAGTTGAATGATACAGATAACGCTTTAGGAGCAGATTGTTGCAGCTTCAGATGCGTTTTCGTAATACTCCAATTTTTTTAACGATCCCGACGTGTTGGCAAAGAGGTCACCCAACAAAGTACTTCGATGCAGACACGTTGGGACCGTCTACGACACAGTGGCTTTGTCGGTACTCTGTAGCCATTAAGGCGAGTCGGCGCCTGTGTCGTATTTTGGAGTACATTGTTGCAGCTTTACATGCTTTTCCGTAACGCGTAAGCTATATAACGCTAGTTGAATGCTGCAGATAACGCTTTTGGAGTATATAGATTGTCGCAGCTTCAGATGCTTTTTCGTAACGCGTAAGCTATATAACGCTAGTTGAATGATACAGATAACGCTTTAGGAGCAGATTGTTGCAGCTTCAGATGCGTTTTCGTAATACTCCAATTTTTTTTTAACGATCCCGACGTGTTGGCAAAGAGGTCACACAACAAAGTACTTCGATGCAGACACGTTGGGACCGTCTACGACACAGTGGCTTTGTCGGTACTCTGTAGCCATTAAGGCGAGTCGGCGCCTGTGTCGTATTTTGGAGTACATTGTTGCAGCTTTACATGCTTTTCCGTAACGCGTAAGCTATATAACGCTAGTTGAATGCTGCAGATAACGCTTTTGGAGTATATAGATTGTCGCAGCTTCAGATGCTTTTTCGTAACGCGTAAGCTATATAACGCTAGTTGAATGATACAGATAACGCTTTAGGAGCAGATTGTTGCAGCTTCAGATGCGTTTTCGTAATACTCCAATTTTTTTTAACGATCCCGACGTGTTGGCAAAGAGGTCACCCAACAAAGTACTTCGATGCAGACACGTTGGGACCGTCTACGACACAGTGGCTTTGTCGGTACTCTGTAGCCATTAAGGCGAGTCGGCGCTGTGTCGTATTTTGGAGTACATTGTTGCAGCTTTACATGCTTTTTCGTAACGCGTAAGCTATATAACGCTAGTTGAATGATACAGATAACGCTTTAGGAGCAGATTGTTGCAGCTTCAGATGCGTTTTCGTAATACTCCAATTTTTTTTAACGATCCCGACGTGTTGGCAAAGAGGTCACCCAACAAAGTACTTCGATGCAGACACGTTGGACCGTCTACGACACAGTGGCTTTGTCGGTACTCTGTAGCCATTAAGGCGAGTCGGCGCCTGTGTCGTATTTTGGAGTACATTGTTGCAGCTTTACATGCTTTTTCGTAACGCGTAAGCTATATAACGCTAGTTGAATGATACAGATAACGCTTTAGGAGCAGATTGTTGCAGCTTCAGATGCGTTTTCGTAATACTCCAATTTTTTTTAACGATCCCGACGTGTTGGCAAAGAGGTCACCCAACAAAGTACTTCGATGCAGACACGTTGGGACCGTCTACGACACAGTGGCTTTGTCGGTACTCTGTAGCCATTAAGGCGAGTCGGCGCCTGTGTCGTATTTTGGAGTACATTGTTGCAGCTTTACATGCTTTTCCGTAACGCGTAAGCTATATAACGCTAGTTGAATGCTGCAGATAACGCTTTTGGAGTATATAGATTGTCGCAGCTTCAGATGCTTTTTCGTAACGCGTAAGCTATATAACGCTAGTTGAATGATACAGATAACGCTTTAGGAGCAGATTGTTGCAGCTTCAGATGCGTTTTCGTAATACTCCAATTTTTTTTAACGATCCCGACGTGTTGGCAAAGAGGTCACACAACAAAGTACTTCGATGCAGACACGTTGGGACCGTCTACGACACAGTGGCTTGTCGGTACTCGGAAGCCATTAAGGCGAGTCGCGCCTGTGACGTATTTTGGAGTACATTGTTGCAGCTTTACATGCTTTCCGTAACGCGTAAGCTATATAACGCTAGTTGAATGATACAGATAACGCATTTATGAGCAGGATTGTTGCAGCTTCAGATGCGTTTTCGTAATACTCCAATTTTTTATATTAACGATCCCGACGTGTTGGCAAAGAGGTCACCCAACAAAGTACTTCGAATGCAGACACGTTGGTACCGTCTACGACACAGTGGCTTTGTCGGTACTCTGTATCCATTAAGGCGAGTCGGCGCCTGTGTCGTATTTTGGAGTACATTGTTGCAGCTTTACATGCTTTCCGTAACGCGTAAGCTATATAACGCTAGTTGAATGCTGCAGATAACGCTTTTGGAGTATATAGATTGTCGCAGCTTCAGATGCTTTTTCGTAACGCGTAAAGCTAATAACGCTAGTTGAATGATACAGATAACGCTTTAGGAGCAGATTGTTTGCAGCTTCAGATGCGTTTTCGTAATACTCCAATTTTTTTTAACGATCCCTACGTGTTTGGCAAGAGGTCACACAACAAAGTACTTCGATGCAGACACGTTGGACCGTCTACGACACAGTGGCTTTGTCGGTACTCTGTAGCCATTAAGGCGAGTCGGCGCCTGTGTCGTATTTGGAGTACATTGTTGCAGCTTTACATGCTTTTCCGTAACGCGTAAGCTATATAACGCTAGTTGAATGATTCAGATAACGCTTTAGGAGCAGATTGTTGCAGCTTCAGATGCGTTTTCGTAATACTCCAAATTTTTTTTTAACGATCCCGACGTGTTGGCAAAGAGGTCACACAACAAAGTACTTCGATGCAGACACGTTGGGACCGTCTACGACACAGTGGCTTTGTCGGTACTCTGTAGCCATTAAGGCGAGTCGGCGCCTGTGTCGTATTTTGGAGTACATTGTTGCAGCTTTACATGCTTTTCCGTAACGCGTAAGCTATATAACGCTAGTTAATGCTGCAGATAACGCTCTTGGAGTATATAGATTGTCGCAGCTTCAGATGCTTTTTCGTAACGCGTAAGCTATATAACGCTAGTTGAATGATACAGATAACGCTTTAGGAGCAGATTGTTGCAGCTTCAGATGCGTTTTCGTAATACTCCAATTTTTTTTAACGATCCCGACGTGTTGGCAAAGAGGTCACCCAACAAAGTACTTCGATGCAGACACGTTGGGACCGTCTACGACACAGTGGCTTTGTCGGTACTCTGTAGCCATTAAGGCGAGTCGGCGCCTGTGTCGTATTTTGGAGTACATTGTTGCAGCTTTACATGCTTTTTCGTAACGCGTAAGCTATATAACGCTAGTTGAATGATACAGATAACGCTTTAGGAGCAGATTGTTGCAGCTTCAGATGCGTTTTCGTAATACTCCAATTTTTTTTAACGATCCCGACGTGTTGGCAAAGAGGTCACCCAACAAAGTACTTCGATGCAGACACGTTGGGACCGTCTACGACACAGTGGCTTTGTCGGTACTCTGTAGCCATTAAGGCGAGTCGGCGCCTGTGTCGTATTTTGGAGTACATTGTTGCAGCTTTACATGCTTTTTCGTAACGCGTAAGCTATATAACGCTAGTTGAATGATACAGATAACGCTTTAGGAGCAGATTGTTGCAGCTTCAGATGCGTTTTCGTAATACTCCAATTTTTTTTAACGATCCCGACGTGTTGGCAAAGAGGTCACCCAACAAAGTACTTCGATGCAGACACGTTGGGACCGTCTACGACACAGTGGCTTTGTCGGTACTCTGTAGCCATTAAGGCGAGTCGGCGCCTGTGTCGTATTTTGGAGTACATTGTTGCAGCTTTACATGCTTTTTCGTAACGCGTAAGCTATATAACGCTAGTTGAATGATACAGATAACGCTTTAGGAGCAGATTGTTGCAGCTTCAGATGCGTTTTCGTAATACTCCAATTTTTTTTAACGATCCCGACGTGTTGGCAAAGAGGTCACCCAACAAAGTACTTCGATGCAGACACGTTGGGACCGTCTACGACACAGTGGCTTTGTCGGTACTCTGTAGCCATTAAGGCGAGTCGGCGCCTGTGTCGTATTTTGGAGTACATTGTTGCAGCTTTACATGCTTTTTCGTAACGCGTAAGCTATATAACGCTAGTTGAATGATACAGATAACGCTTTAGGAGCAGATTGTTGCAGCTTCAGATGCGTTTTCGTAATACTCCAATTTTTTTTTAACGATCCCGACGTGTTGGCAAAGAGGTCACCCAACAAAGTACTTCGATGCAGACACGTTGGGACCGTCTACGACACAGTGGCTTTGTCGGTACTCTGTAGCCATTAAGGCGAGTCGGCGCCTGTGTCGTATTTTGGAGTACATTGTTGCAGCTTTACATGCTTTTCCGTAACGCGTAAGCTATATAACGCTAGTTGAATGCTGCAGATAACGCTTTTGGAGTATATAGATTGTCGCAGCTTCAGATGCTTTTTCGTAACGCGTAAGCTATATAACGCTAGTTGAATGATACAGATAACGCTTTAGGAGCAGATTGTTGCAGCTTCAGATGCGTTTTCGTAATACTCCAATTTTTTTTAACGATCCCGACGTGTTGGCAAAGAGGTCACACAACAAAGTACTTCGATGCAGACACGTTGGGACCGTCTACGACACAGTGGCTTTGTCGGTACTCTGTAGCCATTAAGGCGAGTCGGCGCCTGTGTCGTATTTTGGAGTACATTGTTGCAGCTTTACATGCTTTTCCGTAACGCGTAAGCTATATAACGCTAGTTGAATGCTGCAGATAACGCTTTTGGAGTATATAGATTGTCGCAGCTTCAGATGCTTTTTCGTAACGCGTAAGCTATATAACGCTAGTTGAATGATACAGATAACGCTTTAGGAGCAGATTGTTGCAGCTTCAGATGCGTTTTCGTAATACTCCAATTTTTTTTTAACGATCCCGACGTGTTGGCAAAGAGGTCACCCAACAAAGTACTTCGATGCAGACACGTTGGGACCGTCTACGACACAGTGGCTTTGTCGGTACTCTGTAGCCATTAAGGCGAGTCGGCGCCTGTGTCGTATTTTGGAGTACATTGTTGCAGCTTTACATGCTTTTTCGTAACGCGTAAGCTATATAACGCTAGTTGAATGATACAGATAACGCTTTAGGAGCAGATTGTTGCAGCTTCAGATGCGTTTTCGTAATACTCCAATTTTTTTTAACGATCCCGACGTGTTGGCAAAGAGGTCACCCAACAAAGTACTTCGATGCAGACACGTTGGGACCGTCTACGACACAGTGGCTTTGTCGGTACTCTGTAGCCATTAAGGCGAGTCGGCGCCTGTGTCGTATTTTGGAGTACATTGTTGCAGCTTTACATGCTTTTTCGTAACGCGTAAGCTATATAACGCTAGTTGAATGATACAGATAACGCTTTAGGAGCAGATTGTTGCAGCTTCAGATGCGTTTTCGTAATACTCCAATTTTTTTTAACGATCCCGACGTGTTGGCAAAGAGGTCACCCAACAAAGTACTTCGATGCAGACACGTTGGGACCGTCTACGACACAGTGGCTTTGTCGGTACTCTGTAGCCATTAAGGCGAGTCGGCGCCTGTGTCGTATTTTGGAGTACATTGTTGCAGCTTTACATGCTTTTTCGTAACGCGTAAGCTATATAACGCTAGTTGAATGATACAGATAACGCTTTAGGAGCAGATTGTTGCAGCTTCAGATGCGTTTTCGTAATACTCCAATTTTTTTTAACGATCCCGACGTGTTGGCAAAGAGGTCACCCAACAAAGTACTTCGATGCAGACACGTTGGGACCGTCTACGACACAGTGGCTTTGTCGGTACTCTGTAGCCATTAAGGCGAGTCGGCGCCTGTGTCGTATTTTGGAGTACATTGTTGCAGCTTTACATGCTTTTTCGTAACGCGTAAGCTATATAACGCTAGTTGAATGATACAGATAACGCTTTAGGAGCAGATTGTTGCAGCTTCAGATGCGTTTTCGTAATACTCCAATTTTTTTTAACGATCCCGACGTGTTGGCAAAGAGGTCACCCAACAAAGTACTTCGATGCAGACACGTTGGGACCGTCTACGACACAGTGGCTTTGTCGGTACTCTGTAGCCATTAAGGCGAGTCGGCGCTGTGTCGTATTTTGGAGTACATTGTTGCAGCTTTACATGCTTTTTCGTAACGCGAAAGCTATATAACGCTAGTTGAATGATACAGATAACGCTTTAGGAGCAGATTGTTGCAGCTTCAGATGCGTTTTCGTAATACTCCAATTTTTTTTAACGATCCCGACGTGTTGGCAAAGAGGTCACCCAACAAAGTACTTCGATGCAGACACGTTGGGACCGTCTACGACACAGTGGCTTTGTCGGTACTCTGTAGCCATTAAGGCGAGTCGGCGCCTGTGTCGTATTTTGGAGTACATTGTTGCAGCTTTACATGCTTTTCCGTAACGCGTAAGCTATATAACGCTAGTTGAATGCTGCAGATAACGCTTTTGGAGTATATAGATTGTCGCAGCTTCAGATGCTTTTTCGTAACGCGTAAGCTATATAACGCTAGTTGAATGATACAGAAACGCTTTAGGAGCAGATTGTTGCAGCTTCAGATGCGTTTCGTAATACTCCAATTTTTTTTAACGATCCCGACGTGTTGGCAAAGAGGTCACACTACAAAGTACTTCGATGCAGACACGTTGGGACCGTCTACGACACAGTGGCTTGTCGGTACTCGGTAGCCATTAAGGCGAGTCGGCGCCTGTGTCGTATTTTGGAGTACATTGTTGCAGCTTAACATGCTTTTCGTAACGCGTTAGCTATATAACGCTAGTTGGATGATCAGATAACGCTTTAGGAGCAGATTGTTGCAGCTTCAGATGCGTTTCGTATGCGCTAATACTCCAATTTTTTTTAACGAGCCCGACGTGTTGGCAAAGAGGTCATCCGCCAACGAAGTACCTTCGATGGCCAGACACGTTGGGACCGTCTACGACACAGTGGCTTGTTGTCGTACTCGTTAGCCTATTAAGGCGAGTCGGCGCCTGTGTCGTATTTTGTGAGTACCATTGTTGCAGTCTTTACATGCTTTTTCCGTAACGCGTAAGCTATATAACGCTAGTTGAATGCTGCAGGTAACGCTTTTGGAGTATATATGTCGCAGCTTCAGATGCTTTTTCGTAACGCGTAAGCTATATAACGCTAGTTGAATGATACAGATAACACTTTAGGAGCAGATTGTTTGCAGCTTCAGATGCGTTTTCGTAATACTCCAATTTTTTTAACGATCCCGACGTGTTGCAAAGAGGTCACACAACAAAGTACTTCGATGCAGACACGTTGGGACCGTCTACGACACAGTGGCTTTGTCGGTACTCTGTAGCCATTAAGGCGAGTCGGCGCCTGTGTCGTATTTTGGAGTACATTGTTGCAGCTTTACATGCTTTTCCGTAACGCGTAAGCTATATAACGCTAGTTGAATGCTGCAGATAACGCTTTTGGAGTATATAGATTGTCGCAGCTTCAGATGCTTTTTCGTAACGCGTAAGCTATATAACGCTAGTTGAATGATACAGATAACGCTTTAGGAGCAGATGTTGCAGCTTCAGATGCGTTTTCGTAATACTCCAATTTTTTTTAACGATCCCGACGTGTTGGCAAAGAGGTCACCCAACAAAGTACTTCGATGCAGACACGTTGGGACCGTCTACGACACAGTGGCTTTGTCGGTACTCTGTAGCCATTAAGGCGAGTCGGCGCCTGTGTCGTATTTTGGAGTACATTGTTGCAGCTTACATGCTTTTTCGTAACGCGTAAGCTATATAACGCTAGTTGAATGATACAGATAACGCTTTAGGAGCAGATTGTTGCAGCTTCAGATGCGTTTTCGTAATACTCCAATTTTTTTTAACGATCCCGACGTGTTGGCAAAGAGGTCACACAACAAAGTACTTCGATGCAGACACGTTGGGACCGTCTACGACACAGTGGCTTTGTCGGTACTCTGTAGCCATTAAGGCGAGTCGGCGCCTGTGTCGTATTTTGGAGTACATTGTTGCAGCTTTACATGCTTTTCCGTAACGCGTAAGCTATATAACGCTAGTTGAATGCTGCAGATAACGCTTTTGGAGTATATAGATTGTCGCAGCTTCAGATGCTTTTTCGTAACGCGTAAGCTATATAACGCTAGTTGAATGATACAGATAACGCTTTAGGAGCAGATTGTTGCAGCTTCAGATGCGTTTTCGTAATACTCCAATTTTTTTTTAACGATCCCGACGTGTTGGCAAAGAGGTCACCCAACAAAGTACTTCGATGCAGACACGTTGGGACCGTCTACGACACAGTGGCTTTGTCGGTACTCTGTAGCCATTAAGGCGAGTCGGCGCCTGTGTCGTATTTTGGAGTACATTGTTGCAGCTTTACATGCTTTTCCGTAACGCGTAAGCTATATAACGCTAGTTGAATGCTGCAGATAACGCTTTTGGAGTATATAGATTGTCGCAGCTTCAGATGCTTTTTCGTAACGCGTAAGCTATATAACGCTAGTTGAATGATACAGATAACGCTTTAGGAGCAGATTGTTGCAGCTTCAGATGCGTTTTCGTAATACTCCAATTTTTTTTAACGATCCCGACGTGTTGGCAAAGAGGTCACACAACAAAGTACTTCGATGCAGACACGTTGGGACCGTCTACGACACAGTGGCTTTGTCGGTACTCTGTAGCCATTAAGGCGAGTCGGCGCCTGTGTCGTATTTTGGAGTACATTGTTGCAGCTTTACATGCTTTTCCGTAACGCGTAAGCTATATAACGCTAGTTGAATGCTGCAGATAACGCTTTTGGAGTATATAGATTGTCGCAGCTTCAGATGCTTTTTCGTAACGCGTAAGCTATATAACGCTAGTTGAATGATACAGATAACGCTTTAGGAGCAGATTGTTGCAGCTTCAGATGCGTTTTCGTAATACTCCAATTTTTTTTAACGATCCCGACGTGTTGGCAAAGAGGTCACACAACAAAGTACTTCGATGCAGACACGTTGGGACCGTCTACGACACAGTGGCTTTGTCGGTACTCTGTAGCCATTAAGGCGAGTCGGCGCCTGTGTCGTATTTTGGAGTACATTGTTGCAGCTTTACATGCTTTTCCGTAACGCGTAAGCTATATAACGCTAGTTGAATGCTGCAGATAACGCTTTTGGAGTATATAGATTGTCGCAGCTTCAGATGCTTTTTCGTAACGCGTAAGCTATATAACGCTAGTTGAATGATACAGATAACGCTTTAGGAGCAGATTGTTGCAGCTTCAGATGCGTTTTCGTAATACTCCAATTTTTTTTAACGATCCCGACGTGTTGGCAAAGAGGTCACACAACAAAGTACTTCGATGCAGACACGTTGGGACCGTCTACGACACAGTGGCTTTGTCGGTACTCTGTAGCCATTAAGGCGAGTCGGCGCCTGTGTCGTATTTTGGAGTACATTGTTGCAGCTTTACATGCTTTTTCGTAACGCGTAAGCTATATAACGCTAGTTGAATGATACAGATAACGCTTTAGGAGCAGATTGTTGCAGCTTCAGATGCGTTTTCGTAATACTCCAATTTTTTTTAACGATCCCGACGTGTTGGCAAAGAGGTCACCCAACAAAGTACTTCGATGCAGACACGTTGGGACCGTCTACGACACAGTGGCTTTGTCGGTACTCTGTAGCCATTAAGGCGAGTCGGCGCCTGTGTCGTATTTTGGAGTACATTGTTGCAGCTTTACATGCTTTTCCGTAACGCGTAAGCTATATAACGCTAGTTGAATGCTGCAGATAACGCTTTTGGAGTATATAGATTGTCGCAGCTTCAGATGCTTTTTCGTAACGCGTAAGCTATATAACGCTAGTTGAATGATACAGATAACGCTTTAGGAGCAGATTGTTGCAGCTTCAGATGCGTTTTCGTAATACTCCAATTTTTTTTAACGATCCCGACGTGTTGGCAAAGAGGTCACACAACAAAGTACTTCGATGCAGACACGTTGGGACCGTCTACGACACAGTGGCTTTGTCGGTACTCTGTAGCCATTAAGGCGAGTCGGCGCCTGTGTCGTATTTTGGAGTACATTGTTGCAGCTTTACATGCTTTTCCGTAACGCGTAAGCTATATAACGCTAGTTGAATGCTGCAGATAACGCTTTTGGAGTATATAGATTGTCGCAGCTTCAGATGCTTTTTCGTAACGCGTAAGCTATATAACGCTAGTTGAATGATACAGATAACGCTTTAGGAGCAGATTGTTGCAGCTTCAGATGCGTTTTCGTAATACTCCAATTTTTTTTAACGATCCCGACGTGTTGGCAAAGAGGTCACCCAACAAAGTACTTCGATGCAGACACGTTGGGACCGTCTACGACACAGTGGCTTTGTCGGTACTCTGTAGCCATTAAGGCGAGTCGGCGCCTGTGTCGTATTTTGGAGTACATTGTTGCAGCTTTACATGCTTTTTCGTAACGCGTAAGCTATATAACGCTAGTTGAATGATACAGATAACGCTTTAGGAGCAGATTGTTGCAGCTTCAGATGCGTTTTCGTAATACTCCAATTTTTTTTAACGATCCCGACGTGTTGGCAAAGAGGTCACCCAACAAAGTACTTCGATGCAGACACGTTGGGACCGTCTACGACACAGTGGCTTTGTCGGTACTCTGTAGCCATTAAGGCGAGTCGGCGCCTGTGTCGTATTTTGGAGTACATTGTTGCAGCTTTACATGCTTTTTCGTAACGCGTAAGCTATATAACGCTAGTTGAATGATACAGATAACGCTTTAGGAGCAGATTGTTGCAGCTTCAGATGCGTTTTCGTAATACTCCAATTTTTTTTAACGATCCCGACGTGTTGGCAAAGAGGTCACCCAACAAAGTACTTCGATGCAGACACGTTGGGACCGTCTACGACACAGTGGCTTTGTCGGTACTCTGTAGCCATTAAGGCGAGTCGGCGCCTGTGTCGTATTTTGGAGTACATTGTTGCAGCTTTACATGCTTTTCCGTAACGCGTAAGCTATATAACGCTAGTTGAATGCTGCAGATAACGCTTTTGGAGTATATAGATTGTCGCAGCTTCAGATGCTTTTTCGTAACGCGTAAGCTATATAACGCTAGTTGAATGATACAGATAACGCTTTAGGAGCAGATTGTTGCAGCTTCAGATGCGTTTTCGTAATACTCCAATTTTTTTTAACGATCCCGACGTGTTGGCAAAGAGGTCACACAACAAAGTACTTCGATGCAGACACGTTGGGACCGTCTACGACACAGTGGCTTTGTCGGTACTCTGTAGCCATTAAGGCGAGTCGGCGCCTGTGTCGTATTTTGGAGTACATTGTTGCAGCTTTACATGCTTTTCCGTAACGCGTAAGCTATATAACGCTAGTTGAATGCTGCAGATAACGCTTTTGGAGTATATAGATTGTCGCAGCTTCAGATGCTTTTTCGTAACGCGTAAGCTATATAACGCTAGTTGAATGATACAGATAACGCTTTAGGAGCAGATTGTTGCAGCTTCAGATGCGTTTTCGTAATACTCCAATTTTTTTTAACGATCCCGACGTGTTGGCAAAGAGGTCACACAACAAAGTACTTCGATGCAGACACGTTGGGACCGTCTACGACACAGTGGCTTTGTCGGTACTCTGTAGCCATTAAGGCGAGTCGGCGCCTGTGTCGTATTTTGGAGTACATTGTTGCAGCTTTACATGCTTTTCCGTAACGCGTAAGCTATATAACGCTAGTTGAATGCTGCAGATAACGCTTTTGGAGTATATAGATTGTCGCAGCTTCAGATGCTTTTTCGTAACGCGTAAGCTATATAACGCTAGTTGAATGATACAGATAACGCTTTAGGAGCAGATTGTTGCAGCTTCAGATGCGTTTTCGTAATACTCCAATTTTTTTTAACGATCCCGACGTGTTGGCAAAGAGGTCACCCAACAAAGTACTTCGATGCAGACACGTTGGGACCGTCTACGACACAGTGGCTTTGTCGGTACTCTGTAGCCATTAAGGCGAGTCGGCGCCTGTGTCGTATTTTGGAGTACATTGTTGCAGCTTTACATGCTTTTTCGTAACGCGTAAGCTATATAACGCTAGTTGAATGATACAGATAACGCTTTAGGAGCAGATTGTTGCAGCTTCAGATGCGTTTTCGTAATACTCCAATTTTTTTTAACGATCCCGACGTGTTGGCAAAGAGGTCACCCAACAAAGTACTTCGATGCAGACACGTTGGGACCGTCTACGACACAGTGGCTTTGTCGGTACTCTGTAGCCATTAAGGCGAGTCGGCGCCTGTGTCGTATTTTGGAGTACATTGTTGCAGCTTTACATGCTTTTTCGTAACGCGTAAGCTATATAACGCTAGTTGAATGATACAGATAACGCTTTAGGAGCAGATTGTTGCAGCTTCAGATGCGTTTTCGTAATACTCCAATTTTTTTTAACGATCCCGACGTGTTGGCAAAGAGGTCACCCAACAAAGTACTTCGATGCAGACACGTTGGGACCGTCTACGACACAGTGGCTTTGTCGGTACTCTGTAGCCATTAAGGCGAGTCGGCGCCTGTGTCGTATTTTGGAGTACATTGTTGCAGCTTTTACATGCTTTTCCGTAACGCGTAAGCTATATAACGCTAGTTGAATGCTGCAGATAACGCTTTTGGGAGTATATAGATTGTCGCAGCTTCAGATGCTTTTTCGTAACGCGTAAGCTATATAACGCTAGTTGAATGATACAGATAACGCATTTAGGAGCAGATTGTTGCAGCTTCAGATGCGTTTTCGTAATACTCCAATTTTTTTTAACGATCCCGACGTGTTGGCAAAGAGGTCACACAACAAAGTACTTCGATTGCAGACACGTTGGGACCGTCTACGACACAGTGGCTTTGTCGGTACTCTGTAGCCATTAAGGCGAGTCGGCGCCTGTGTCGTATTTTGGAGTACATTGTTGCAGCTTTACATGCTTTTCCGTAACGCGTAAGCTATATAACGCTAGTTGAATGCTGCAGATAACGCTTTTAGGAGTCTAGATTGTTGCAGCTTCAGATGCGTTTTCGTAATACTCCAATTTTTTTTAACGATCCCGACGTGTTGGCAAAGAGGTCACCCAACAAAGTACTTCGATGCAGACACGTTGGGACCGTCTACGACACAGTGGCTTTGTCGGTACTCTGTAGCCATTAAGGCGAGTCGGCGCCTGTGTCGTATTTTGGAGTACATTGTTGCAGCTTTACATGCTTTTCGTAACGCGTAAGCTATATAACGCTAGTTGAATGATACAGATAACGCTTTAGGAGCAGATTGTTGCAGCTTCAGATGCGTTTTCGTAATACTCCAATTTTTTTTAACGATCCCGACGTGTTGGCAAAGAGGTCACCCAACAAAGTACTTCGATGCAGACACGTTGGGACCGTCTACGACACAGTGGCTTTGTCGGTACTCTGTAGCCATTAAGGCGAGTCGGCGCCTGTGTCGTATTTTGGAGTACATTGTTGCAGCTTTACATGCTTTTTCCGTAACGCGTAAGCTATATAACGCTAGTTGAATGATACAGATAACGCTTTAGGAGCAGATTGTTGCAGCTTCAGATGCGTTTTCGTAATACTCCAATTTTTTTTTAACGATCCCGACGTGTTGGCAAAGAGGTCACACAACAAAGTACTTCGATGCAGACACGTTGGGACCGTCTACGACACAGTGGCTTTGTCGGTACTCGGTAGCCATTAAGGCGAGTCGGCGCCTGTGTCGTATTTTGGAGTACATTGTTGCAGCTTTACATGCTTTTTCGTAACGCGTAAGCTATATAACGCTAGTTGAATGATACAGATAACGCTTTAGGAGCATATTGTTGCAGCTTCAGATGCGTTTTCGTAATACTCCAATTTTTTTTTAACGATCCCGACGTGTTGGCAAAGAGGTCACACAACAAAGTACTTCGATGCAGACACGTTGGGACCGTCTACGACACAGTGGCTTTGTCGGTACTCTGTAGCCATTAAGGCGAGTCGGCGCCTGTGTCGTATTTTGGAGTACATTGTTGCAGCTTTACATGCTTTTCCGTAACGCGTAAGCTATATAACGCTAGTTGAATGCTGCAGATAACGCTTTTGGAGTATATAGATTGTCGCAGCTTCAGATGCTTTTTCGTAACGCGTAAGCTATATAACGCTAGTTGAATGATACAGATAACGCTTTAGGAGCAGATTGTTGCAGCTTCAGATGCGTTTTCGTAATACTCCAATTTTTTTTAACGATCCCGACGTGTTGGCAAAGAGGTCACACAACAAAGTACTTCGATGCAGACACGTTGGGACCGTCTACGACACAGTGGCTTTGTCGGTACTCTGTAGCCATTAAGGCGAGTCGGCGCCTGTGTCGTATTTTGGAGTACATTGTTGCAGCTTTACATGCTTTTCCGTAACGCGTAAGCTATATAACGCTAGTTGAATGCTGCAGATAACGCTTTTGGAGTATATAGATTGTCGCAGCTTCAGATGCTTTTTCGTAACGCGTAAGCTATATAACGCTAGTTGAATGATACAGATAACGCTTTAGGAGCAGATTGTTGCAGCTTCAGATGCGTTTTCGTAATACTCCAATTTTTTTTAACGATCCCGACGTGTTGGCAAAGAGGTCACACAACAAAGTACTTCGATGCAGACACGTTGGGACCGTCTACGACACAGTGGCTTTGTCGGTACTCTGTAGCCATTAAGGCGAGTCGGCGCCTGTGTCGTATTTTGGAGTACATTGTTGCAGCTTTACATGCTTTTCGTAACGCGTAAGCTATATAACGCTAGTTGAATGCTGCAGATAACGCTTTTGGAGTATATAGATTGTCGCAGCTTCAGATGCTTTTTCGTAACGCGTAAGCTATATAACGCTAGTTGAATGATACAGATAACGCTTTAGGAGCAGATTGTTGCAGCTTCAGATGCGTTTTCGTAATACTCCAATTTTTTTTAACGATCCCGACGTGTTGGCAAAGAGGTCACCCAACAAAGTACTTCGATGCAGACACGTTGGGACCGTCTACGACACAGTGGCTTTGTCGGTACTCGGTAGCCATTAAGGCGAGTCGGCGCCTGTGTCGTATTTTGGAGTACATTGTTGCAGCTTTACATGCTTTTCCGTAACGCGTAAGCTATATAACGCTAGTTGAATGCTGCAGATAACGCTTTTGGAGTATATAGATTGTCGCAGCTTCAGATGCTTTTTCGTAACGCGTAAGCTATATAACGCTAGTTGAATGATACAGATAACGCTTTAGGAGCAGATTGTTGCAGCTTCAGATGCGTTTTCGTAATACTCCAATTTTTTTTAACGATCCCGACGTGTTGGCAAAGAGGTCACCCAACAAAGTACTTCGATGCAGACACGTTGGGACCGTCTACGACACAGTGGCTTTGTCGGTACTCGGTAGCCATTAAGGCGAGTCGGCGCCTGTGTCGTATTTTGGAGTACATTGTTGCAGCTTTACATGCTTTTCCGTAACGCGTAAGCTATATAACGCTAGTTGAATGCTGCAGATAACGCTTTTGGAGTATATAGATTGTCGCAGCTTCAGATGCTTTTTCGTAACGCGTAAGCTATATAACGCTAGTTGAATGATACAGATAACGCTTTAGGAGCAGATTGTTGCAGCTTCAGATGCGTTTTCGTAATACTCCAATTTTTTTTAACGATCCCGACGTGTTGGCAAAGAGGTCACACAACAAAGTACTTCGATGCAGACACGTTGGGACCGTCTACGACACAGTGGCTTTGTCGGTACTCGGTAGCCATTAAGGCGAGTCGGCGCCTGTGTCGTATTTTGGAGTACATTGTTGCAGCTTTACATGCTTTTTCGTAACGCGTAAGCTATATAACGCTAGTTGAATGCTGCAGATAACGCTTTTGGAGTATATAGATTGTCGCAGCTTCAGATGCTTTTTCGTAACGCGTAAGCTATATAACGCTAGTTGAATGATACAGATAACGCTTTAGGAGCAGATTGTTGCAGCTTCAGATGCGTTTTCGTAATACTCCAATTTTTTTTTAACGATCCCGACGTGTTGGCAAAGAGGTCACCCAACAAAGTACTTCGATGCAGACACGTTGGGACCGTCTACGACACAGTGGCTTTGTCGGTACTCGGTAGCCATTAAGGCGAGTCGGCGCCTGTGTCGTATTTTGGAGTACATTGTTGCAGCTTTACATGCTTTTCCGTAACGCGTAAGCTATATAACGCTAGTTGAATGCTGCAGATAACGCTTTTGGAGTATATAGATTGTCGCAGCTTCAGATGCTTTTTCGTAACGCGTAAGCTATATAACGCTAGTTGAATGATACAGATAACGCTTTAGGAGCAGATTGTTGCAGCTTCAGATGCGTTTTCGTAATACTCCAATTTTTTTTAACGATCCCGACGTGTTGGCAAAGAGGTCACCCAACAAAGTACTTCGATGCAGACACGTTGGGACCGTCTACGACACAGTGGCTTTGTCGGTACTCGGTAGCCATTAAGGCGAGTCGGCGCCTGTGTCGTATTTTGGAGTACATTGTTTCAGCTTCACATGCTTTTTCGTAACGCGTAAGCTATATAACGCTAGTTGGATGATACAGATAACGCTTTAGGAACCGATTGTTGCAGCTTCAGATGCGTTTCGTAATGCTCTAATACTCCAATTTTTTTTAACGATCCCGACGTGGTGGCAAAGAGGTCACCAACAAAGTACTTCGTTGCAGACACGTTGGGACCGTCTACGACACAGTGGCTTTGTCGGTACTCGGTAGCCATTAAGGCGAGTCGGCGCCTGTGTCGTATTTTGGAGTACATTGTTTCAGCTTCAGATGCTTTTTCGTAACGCGTAAGCTATATAACGCTAGTTGATGATACAGATAACGCTTTAGGATCAGATTGTTGCGCTTCAGATGCGAGAGGCGGAACCCGAGACGGGGAAGGAGAGAGACGACACAACAAGAATCTCGAACACAGCAAAAAAATTTATTTACCAGAGCTCTAATATTCAAAACCTCCGGAGAGGAGGAAGAGGAAGGAGGGAAGGCTTGCTTACGCAGTTGCCACGTGTACTAATCTCACAAGTCTCCCTGAGCAACCTACGCCAAGTGTTCTTTTCTTTGCACAAAACTTGGGTCTCGGGAAAACCGGCTTACAGCTCTGCATTCACGGAGATGCTGCACGAGTTCGCTCGACACAAAGCTCCGTTCATTGTTGCGCGAGTGTTCCCGTAAACGGTCATTGAGGCAGCGTCCCGTTTGCCCTACATAGCAAAAGCCGCATTCAAGGGGATAGAATAGACAACAGAGCGGTTACAGGCACAAGGCGTCACGGTGCTTGACATTGCTCCCTTAAAAACAGAAGAAAATGGTGTTAACTTGCTTAGCTTCAAAGCATTTGAAAAAACGATCTTTATGCCGAAATCCTTGGCGACTGCATAAATGTTGTGCGACACAGAGTGATGGTACGGGATTGACAGCAATTTGACCAAGTGAGATTGGGGGACATCTGAAGAACAAGTGTTGTGATAAAATAGCTTTCGAAACAACATAAGAGCCCGAGCAGAAATGACATCATAACCATATCCAGCAGAAACATAGTCTGGAGCATTGGCGCAACAAACTGAAATTGACATGATGGAAGCAACTTTTTGTCACAGAAGCGTTCAACAAAGATGATATAATACCGGATTTGACAATCTTAGAGGTGTGAGCTAGAACGGGCAGAAGAGGCTTTGGCACCATCCTTACCGTAACACCAACAAATGCCTGACAGAGAAAAATTGTGAAATCAAGAAACTTCAGCTTACTGTCTGAGGGGGTACTCAACAGAGAATTTAAGCTCGGGGCAAAGGAAGTAAGGGTGGTGACCAAAACTCTCCGCTGAATAGACACTGGGATCAAAAAGAACAATGATGTCATCTTCGTATCTTCGGACAAATAACACACCATCATCAAAACGGGAGATGAAAGACCGAATCGTGTTGTCGAGAACGTTCAAATAGATTTCAGCCAAAACCGGCGCTACCGATGACCCAATACATACACTTCAGCCTGAATGAAAGACTGATTATCCAATTGATGACGGTGGATGTTAATAGGACCGAAGAATAGCCAAAAAATCAACAACAGGCATACCTGCAGAGTTCTGAAACATAACCAAGTTGTTGTCAATTACATCTGGAAATTCGCTTGAGAAGAAGTGGGGGACATTCATAGAGTAATAAAGATCCTTGATATCAAGGGAGAACATGCTGAGGCGCGTGCCATGGAATTGTCCTAAAGGGAATCAATCAATTCCATGGAGTTACGTAAAGACAGGGAACGGGAAGTGGCAAAGTTTTGAGAACACGTTGGAGGAAATCGGATACACACTCTGCATGCGCCACGCTCACTACAACAACGCGGAGGGGCATGTCAGTTTTGTGATCTTGAGCAGGAACTTGACAGCAGAGAGAGTCTAATACGGCAATTGTCAAACACGTGTTTTCAACAAGGAGTGGTTATTTTTGGAATGGATGGAAAGACATTAGAGCCTTGGACTTCTTGAGGGAACCCGCCAAAGGGCTTAAAGAGAGTGGAGAGAGCAAGCTGGACTTTAGAGTGAAATATAGGCATGGGAAGAATACCAAATTTACCAGATTTGTCACATTCAAGCAACATTAAGTTAGAACTCTGCAGCTCTGACTGTACATTAACAACAGGGGAGGCTTTAGTGCGAACATTGACTGCATATGAGCTACTAGGGATGCGCGAGATACATCGTTCTACAAAAACATTCTTGTCTACAGGATCGGCAATCTTAGAAGCAACATTGGCAAGGGAGCAGCGACATCAAACTTAGTTGGCTTGACAGGTAGGCAATACTTGGGAGTTTAAGGAAAGAGGCGGGATGTAGGCACAGAAATGAAAGCTATTGGACGGATTACAATGGGAACATCGGGGCATGACTTGTCATGTTGAGTGCAAAACCTTTGAGAACAGCGCTTCTTGGGAAGCAAGCCTTAGCAAAATTGCGTGTTCTTGAGGGCAGACCAATGACGGTAGAGTGAGTGGGGAAACGGAAGCGGTCCGCCGAAGATTTCAGTCCAGATGATGTTTGAGATGGCATATAAGTCCTTGGTGTGGTTGATCAAAGCCGACTTGTGAATAGAGAGGGACACGGCGGGCCTTGGTCCATGGCAAAATTCTTCGTGGATGAGCCCAGCATACGGATCCGGAGGGAGACCTTGCGACGGAGAGCATACTTGAGAGTGCAGATGTCAGCCTCCAGGAGGGCAATAGTGAAGCAATCTTGCAGAGGTTTGTGAGGGCGACTTGGCGAAGAACATGGTCATGGCCATCCAATAGAGCATGGTGGGGAAGACTAACAATTCCAGCGTTTGGTAAGATGATCGAAAGAAGTGAAAGGGCGCTGACAAGCTGGTGCATGATGAGAGAGGCGGAACCCGAGACGGGGAAGGAGAGAGACGACACAACAAGAATTCTCGAACACAGCAAAAAAATTTATTTACCAGAGCTCTATATATTCAAAACCTCGGAGAGGAGGAAGAGGAAGGAGGGAAGCTTGCTTACGCAGGTTGCCACGTGTACTAATCTCACAAGTCTCCCTGAGCTAACCTACGCCAAGTGTTCTTTTCTTTGCACAAAACTTGGGTCTCGGGGAAAACCGGCTACAGCCTCTGCATTCACGGAGATGCTGCACGAGTTCGCTCGACACAAAGCTCCGTTCATTGTTGCGCGAGTGTTCCCGTAAACGGTCATGAGGCAGCGTCCCGTTTGCCCTACATAGCAAAGCCGCATTCAAGGGGGATAGAATAGACAACAGAGCGTTACAGGGCACAAGCGGGTCACGGTGCTTGACATTGCAATCCTAAAAACAGAAGAAAATGGTGTTAACTTGCTTAGCTTCAAAGCATTTGAAAAAACGATCTTTATGCCGAAATCCTTGGCGACTGCATAAAATGTTGTGCGACACAGAGTGATGGTACGGGATGACAGCAATTTGACCAGAGTGAGATTGGGGACATCTGAAGAACAAGTGTTGTGATAAAATAGCTTTCGAAACAACATAAGAGCCCGAGCAGAAATGACATCATAACCATATCCAGCAGAACATAATCTGGAGCATTGGCGCAACAAACTGAAATTGACATGATGGAAGCAACTTTTTGTCACAGAAGCGTTCAACAAAGATGATATAATACCGGATTTGACAATCTTAGAGTGTGAGCTAGAACGAGGCAGAAGAGGCTTGGCACCATCCTTACCGTAACACCAACAAATGCCTGACAGAGAAAAAATTGTTAAATCAAGAAACTTCAGCTTACTGTCTGAGGGGTACTCAACAGAGAATTTAAGCTCGGGGGCAAAGGAAGTAAGGGTGGTGACCAAACTCTCCGCTGAATAGACACTGGGATCAAAAAGAACAATGATGTCATCTACGTATCTTCGGACAAATAACACACCATCATCAAAACGGGAGATGAAAGACCGAATCGTGTTGTCGAGAACGTTCAAATAGATTTCAGCCAAAACCGGCGCTACCGATGACCCAATACATACACCTTCAGCCTGAATGAAAGACTGATTATCCCAATTGATGACGGTGGATGTTAAATAGGACCGAAGAATAGCCAAAAAATCAACAACAGGCATACCTGCAGAGTTCTGAAACATAACCAAGTTGTTGTCAATTACATCTGAAATACGCTTGAGAAGAAGTGGGACATTCATAGAGTAATAAAGATCCTTGATATCAAGGGAGAACATGCTGAGGCGCGTGCCATGGAATTGTCTAAGGGAATCAATCAATTCCATGGAGTTACGTAAAGACAGGGAACCGGGAAGTGGCAAAGTTTTGAGAACACGTTGGAGGAAATCGGATACACACCTCTGCCATGCGCCACGCTCACTAACAACAACGCGGAGGGGCATGTCAGTTTTGTGATCCTTGAGCAGGAACTTGACAGCAAGAGAGTCAATACGGCAATTGTCAACACGTTTCAACAAGGAGTGGTTATTTTTGGAAAGGATGGAAAGAATTAGAGCCTTGGACTTCTTGAGGGAACCCGCAAAGGGCTTAAAGAGAGTGGAGAGAGCAAGCTGGACTTTAGAGTGAAATATAGGCATGGGAAGAATACCAAATTTACCAGATTTGTCACATTCAAGCAACATTAAGTTAGAACTCTGCAGCTCTGACTGTACATTAACAACAGGGGAGGCTTTAGTGCGAACATTGACTGCATATGAGCTACTAGGGATGCGCGAGATACATCGTTCTACAAAAACATTCTTGTCTACAGGATCGGCAATCTTAGAAGCAACATTGGCAAGGGAAGCAGCGACATCAAACTTAGTTGGCTTGACAGGTAGGCAATACTTGGGAGTTAAGGAAAGGAGGCGGGAAGTAGGCACAGAAATGAAAGCATTGGACGGATTTACAATGGGAACATCGGGGCATGACTTGTCATGTTGAGTGCAAACCTTTGAGAACAGCGCCTTCTTGGGAAGCCAAGCCTTAGCAAATTGCGTGTTCTTGAGGGCAGACCAATGACGGTAGAGTGAGTGGGAACGGAAGCGGTCGCCGAAGATTTCAGTCCAGATGATGTTTGAGATGGCATATAAGTCCTTGGTGTGGTTGATCAAATTTGGTATTCAAATAAATTTGGTATTCTTCCCATGCCTATATTTCACTCTAAAGTCCAGCTTGCTCTCTCCACTCTCTTTAAGCCCTTTGCGGGTTCCCTCAAGAAGTCCAAGGCTCTAATTCTTTCCATCCTTTCCAAAAATAACCACTCCTTGTTGAAACGTGTTGACAATTGCCGTATTGACTCTCTTGCTGTCAAGTTCCTGCTCAAGGATCACAAAACTGACATGCCCCTCCGCGTTGTTGTTAGTGAGCGTGGCGCATGGCAGAGGTGTGTATCCGATTTCCTCCAACGTGTTCTCAAAACTTTGCCACTTCCCGGTTCCCTGTCTTTACGTAACTCCATGGAATTGATTGATTCCCTTAGACAATTCCATGGCACGCGCCTCAGCATGTTCTCCCTTGATATCAAGGATCTTTATTACTCTATGAATGTCCCACTTCTTCTCAAGCGTATTTCAGATGTAATTGACAACAACTTGGTTATGTTTCAGAACTCTGCAGGTATGCCT
Organism: Ornithodoros turicata; assembly: GCF_037126465.1. Lineage (NCBI taxonomy): Eukaryota > Metazoa > Arthropoda > Arachnida > Ixodida > Argasidae > Ornithodoros > Ornithodoros turicata. The sequence continues at coordinate 196,463 of NW_026999327.1, read as the reverse complement.
GTTGTTGATTTTTTGGCTATTCTTCGGTCCTATTTAACATCCACCGTCATCAATTGGGATAATCAGTCTTTCATTCAGGCTGAAGGTGTATGTATTGGGTCATCGGTAGCGCCGGTTTTGGCTGAAATCTATTTGAACGTTCTCGACAACACGATTCGGTCTTTCATCTCCCGTTTTGATGATGGTGTGTTATTTGTCCGAAGATACGTAGATGACATCATTGTTCTTTTTGATCCCAGTGTCTATTCAGCGGAGAGTTTGGTCACCACCCTTACTTCCTTTGCCCCCGAGCTTAAATTCTCTGTTGAGTACCCCTCAGACAGTAAGCTGAAGTTTCTTGATTTAACAATTTTTTCTCTGTCAGGCATTTGTTGGTGTTACGGTAAGGATGGTGCCAAGCCTCTTCTGCCTCGTTCTAGCTCACACTCTAAGATTGTCAAATCCGGTATTATATCATCTTTGTTGAACGCTTCTGTGACAAAAAGTTGCTTCCATCATGTCAATTTCAGTTTGTTGCGCCAATGCTCCAGATTATGTTCTGCTGGATATGGTTATGATGTCATTTCTGCTCGGGCTCTTATGTTGTTTCGAAAGCTATTTTATCACAACACTTGTTCTTCAGATGTCCCCCAATCTCACTCTGGTCAAATTGCTGTCATCCCGTACCATCACTCTGTGTCGCACAACATTTATGCAGTCGCCAAGGATTTCGGCATAAAGATCGTTTTTTCAAATGCTTTGAAGCTAAGCAAGTTAACACCATTTTCTTCTGTTTTTAAGGGATGCAATGTCAAGCACCGTGACCCGCTTGTGCCCTGTAACCGCTCTGTTGTCTATTCTATCCCCCTTGAATGCGGCTTTTGCTATGTAGGGCAAACGGGACGCTGCCTCAATGACCGTTTACGGGAACACTCGCGCAACAATGAACGGAGCTTTGTGTCGAGCGAACTCGTGCAGCATCTCCGTGAATGCAGAGGCTGTAAGCCGGTTTTCCCCGAGACCCAAGTTTTGTGCAAAGAAAAGAACACTTGGCGTAGGTTGCTCAGGGAGACTTGTGAGATTAGTACACGTGGCAACTGCGTAAGCAAGCCTTCCCTCCTTCCTCTTCCTCCTCTCCGGAGGTTTTTGAATATATAGAGCTCTGGTAAATAAATTTTTTTGCTGTGTTCGAGAATTCTTGTTGTGTCGTCTCTCTCCTTCCCCGTCTCGGGTTCCGCCTCTCTCATCATGCACCAGCTTGTCAGCGCCCTGTCACTTCTTTCGATCATCTTACCAAACGCTGGAATTGTTAGTCTTCCCCACCATGCTCTATTGGATGGCCATGACCATGTTCTTCGCCAAGTCGCCCTCACAAACCTCTGCAAGATTGGCTTCACTATTGCCCTCCTGGAGGCTGACATCTGCACTCTCAAGTATGCTCTCCGTCGCAAGGTCTCCCCTCCGGATCCGTTGCTGGGCTCTTCCACGAAGAATTTGCCATGGACCAAGGCCCGCCGTGTCCTCTCTATTCACAAGTCGGCTTTGATCAACCACACCAAGGACTTATATGCCATCTCAAACATCATCTGGACTGAAATCTTCGGCGACCGCTTCCGTTCCCACTCACTCTACCGTCATTGGTCTGCCCTCAAGAACACGCAATTTGCTAAGGCTTGGCTTCCCAAGAAGGCGCTGTTCTCAAAGGTTTGCACTCAACATGACAAGTCATGCCCCGATGTTCCCATTGTAAATCCGTCCAATGCTTTCATTTCTGTGCCTACTTCCCGCCTCCTTTCCTTAACTCCCAAGTATTGCCTACCTGTCAAGCCAACTAAGTTTGATGTCGCTGCTTCCCTTGCCAATGTTGCTTCTAAGATTGCCGATCCTGTAGACAAGAATGTTTTTGTAGAACGATGTATCTCGCGCATCCCTAGTAGCTCATATGCAGTCAATGTTCGCACTAAAGCCTCCCCTGTTGTTAATGTACAGTCAGAGCTGCAGAGTTCTAACTTAATGTTGCTTGAATGTGACAAATCTGGTAAATTTGGTATTCTTCCCATGCCTATTTTCACTCTAAAGTCCAGCTTGCTCTCTCCACTCTCTTTAAGCCCTTTGCGGGTTCCCTCAAGAAGTCCAAGGCTCTAATTCTTTCCATCCTTTCCAAAAATAACCACTCCTTGTTGAAACGTGTTGACAATTGCCGTATTGACTCTCTTGCTGTCAAGTTCCTGCTCAAGGATCACAAAACTGACATGCCCCTCCGCGTTGTTGTTAGTGAGCGTGGCGCATGGCAGAGGTGTGTATCCGATTTCCTCCAACGTGTTCTCAAAACTTTGCCACTTCCCGGTTCCCTGTCTTTACGTAACTCCATGGAATTGATTGATTCCCTTAGACAATTCCATGGCACGCGCCTCAGCATGTTCTCCCTTGATATCAAGGATCTTTATTACTCTATGAATGTCCCACTTCTTCTCAAGCGTATTTCAGATGTAATTGACAACAACTTGGTTATGTTTCAGAACTCTGCAGGTATGCCTGTTGTTGATTTTTTGGCTATTCTTCGGTCCTATTTAACATCCACCGTCATCAATTGGGATAATCAGTCTTTCATTCAGGCTGAAGGTGTATGTATTGGGTCATCGGTAGCGCCGGTTTTGGCTGAAATCTATTTGAACGTTCTCGACAACACGATTCGGTCTTTCATCTCCCGTTTTGATGATGGTGTGTTATTTGTCCGAAGATACGTAGATGACATCATTGTTCTTTTTGATCCCAGTGTCTATTCAGCGGAGAGTTTGGTCACCACCCTTACTTCCTTTGCCCCCGAGCTTAAATTCTCTGTTGAGTACCCCTCAGACAGTAAGCTGAAGTTTCTTGATTTAACAATTTTTTCTCTGTCAGGCATTTGTTGGTGTTACGGTAAGGATGGTGCCAAGCCTCTTCTGCCTCGTTCTAGCTCACACTCTAAGATTGTCAAATCCGGTATTATATCATCTTTGTTGAACGCTTCTGTGACAAAAAGTTGCTTCCATCATGTCAATTTCAGTTTGTTGCGCCAATGCTCCAGATTATGTTCTGCTGGATATGGTTATGATGTCATTTCTGCTCGGGCTCTTATGTTGTTTCGAAAGCTATTTTATCACAACACTTGTTCTTCAGATGTCCCCCAATCTCACTCTGGTCAAATTGCTGTCATCCCGTACCATCACTCTGTGTCGCACAACATTTATGCAGTCGCCAAGGATTTCGGCATAAAGATCGTTTTTTCAAATGCTTTGAAGCTAAGCAAGTTAACACCATTTTCTTCTGTTTTTAAGGGATGCAATGTCAAGCACCGTGACCCGCTTGTGCCCTGTAACCGCTCTGTTGTCTATTCTATCCCCTTGAATGCGGCTTTTGCTATGTAGGGCAAACGGGACGCTGCCTCAATGACCGTTTACGGGAACACTCGCGCAACAATGAACGGAGCTTTGTGTCGAGCGAACTCGTGCAGCATCTCCGTGAATGCAGAGGCTGTAAGCCGGTTTTCCCCGAGACCCAAGTTTTGTGCAAAGAAAAGAACACTTGGCGTAGGTTGCTCAGGGAGACTTGTGAGATTAGTACACGTGGCAACTGCGTAAGCAAGCCTTCCCTCCTTCCTCTTCCTCCTCTCCGGAGGTTTTTGAATATATAGAGCTCTGGTAAAAAATTTTTTGCTGTGTTCGAGAATTCTTGTTGTGTCGTCTCTCTCCTTCCCCGTCTCGGGTTCCGCCTCTCTCATCATGCACCAGCTTGTCAGCGCCCTGTCACTTCTTTCGAGCTTCAGATGCGTTTTCGTAATGCTCTAATACTCCAATTTTTTTAACGATCCCGACGTGTTGGCAAAGAGGTCATCCAACAAAGTACTTCGATGCAGACACGTTGGGACCGTCTACGACACAGTGGCTTTGTCGGTACTCGGTAGCCATTAAGGCGAGTCGGCGCCTGTGTCGTATTTCGGAGTACATTGTTTCAGCTTCACATGCTTTTCGTAACGCGTAAGCTATATAACGCTAGTTGAATGCTGCAGATAACGCTTTTGGAGTATTAGATTGTCGCAGCTTCAGATGCTTTTTCGTAACGCGTAAGCTATATACGCTAGTTGAATGATACAGATAACGCTTTAGGAGCAGATTGTTGCAGCTTCAGATGCGTTTTTCGTAATACTCCAATTTTTTTTTTAACGATCCCGACGTGTTGGCAAAGAGGTCACCCAACAAAGTACTTCGATGCAGACACGTTGGGACCGTCTACGACACAGTGGCTTTGTCGGTACTCGGTAGCCATTAAGTCGAGTCGGCGCCTGTGTCGTATTTTGGAGTACATTGTTGCAGCTTTACATGCTTTTCCGTAACGCGTAAGCTATATACGCTAGTTGAATGCTGCAGATAAACGCTTTTGGAGTATATAGATTGTCGCAGCTTCAGATGCTTTTTCGTAACGCGTAAGCTATATAACGCTAGTTGAATGATACCGATAACGCTTTAGGAGCAGACTGTTGCAGCTTCAGATGCGTTTTCGTAATGCTCTAATACTCCATTTTTTTTTAACGATCCCGACGTGTTGGCAAAGAGGTCACCCAACAAAGTACTTCGATGCAGACACGTTGGGACCGTCTACGACACAGTGCTTTGTCGGTACTCGGTATCCATTAAGGCTAGTCGGCCCCTGTTTCGTATTTTGGAGTACATTGTTTCAGCTTCACATGCTTTTTCGTAACGCGTAAGCTATATAACGCTAGTTGGATGATACAGATAACGCTTTAGGAGCAGATTGTTGCAGCTTCAGATGCGTTTTCGTAATGCTCTAAACTCCAATTTTTTTAACGATCCCGACGTGTTGGCAAAGAGGTCACCCAACAAAGTACTTCGATGCAGACACGTTGGGACCGTCTACGACACAGTGGCTTTGTCGGTACTCGGTAGCCCATTAAGGCGAGTCGGCGCCTGTGTCGTATTTTGGGAGTACATTGTTTCAGCTTCAGATGCTTTTCGTTAACGCGTAGCTAATATAACGCTAGTTGAATGCTGCAGATAACTCTTTTGGAAGTAATATAGATTGTCAGAAGCTTCAGATGCTTTTTCGTAACGCGTAAGCTATATAACGCTAGTTGATGATACAGATAACGCTTTAGGAGCAGATTGTTGCAGCTTCAGTGCGTTTTTCGTAATACTCCAATTTTTTTTTAACGATCCCGAGCGTGTTGGCAAAGAGGTCACCCAACAAAGTACTTTCGATGCAGACACGTTGGGACCGTCTACGACACAGTGGCTTTGTCGGTAACTCGGTAGCCATTAAGGCGAGTCGGCGCCTGTGTCGTATTTGGAGTAATTGTTACAGCTTCACATGCTTTTTCGTAACGCGTAAGCTATATAACGCTAGTTGAATGCTGCAGATAACGCTTTTGGAGTATATAGATTGTCGCAGCTTCAGATGCTTTTTCGTAACGCGTAAGCTAATATAACGCTAGTTGAATGATACAGATAACGCTTTAAGGAGCAATTGTTGCAGCTCAGATGCGTTTTCGTAATGCTCTATACTCCACTTTTTTTAACGATCCCGACGTGTGGCAAAGAGGTCACCCAACAATGTACCTTCGATGCAGACACGTTGAGGACCGTCTACGACACAGTGGCCTTTGTCGGTACTCCGCGTAGCCATTAAGGCGGAGTCCTGTGGCCCGGTGCCTTATTATGGAGTACATTGTTTTCAGCTTCACATGCTTTTCGTGTAGACGCGTAGCTATATAACGCTAGGTAGGATGATACAGGATACACGCTTTAGGAGCAGATTGTTGCAGCTTCAGTATGCGTTTTACGAAGCTCTAATACTCCAATTGTTTTTTAAACGATCCCGACGTGTTGGCAAGAGGTCACCCAACAAAGTACTTCGATTGCAGACACGTCGGGACCGTCTACGACACAGTGGCTTTGTCGGTACTCGGTAGCCATTAAGGCGAGTCGGCGCCTGTGTCGTATTTTGGAGTACATTGTTTCAGCTTCAGATGCTTTTTCGTAACGCGTAAGCTATATAACGCTAGTTGGATGATACAGATAACGCTTTAGGAGCAGATTGTTGCAGCTTCAGATGCGTTTTCGTAATGCTCTAATACTCCAATTTTTTTTAACGATCCCGACGTGTTGGCAAGTAGTATAGATTCGAGCCCCACAACGACATCCTTTTTCTAATCCAGTTCTAGGAATTTCTAATCCACCACCCATTTCTAATCCAGGTGAAGCCAGGTCTAATCCAGGCTCCACCACTTCATGGTGATCCATCCAATTTCTATGTGATTGGCTACCCTTCATTGCCGCATTTGTTCACTCGCTCATAGACACCAAAATTATCTATTCTATTCAATTCTAAGTTGGCTCATAGGCTTCCAAATCGCTCTTTTTTCTAATCCATTTCTAGGAATTTCTAATCCACCAGCTAATTCTAATTCCAGGTCAAGCCACTTCTAAGTCCTCTGGTTGGTTGGTCACAGCTCCACCCCTTCATCATCAATTTCTATGTGATTGGCTACCATTAATTGCCACAACATCTGCTCACTCGCTCGTAGGACACCAAACTGATCTATTCTATTCAATTCTAAGTCGGCTCATAGGCTTCCAAATCGCTCACCTGTCTATTGGTCCTGGGGTGGGTGGTCACTTCCATCCATTTCTAAAACCTAGTGATTGGCTTGTTGGCTTCTGTCATACATGGCTCGATAGACTCATTTGTCATTTCACTCTCTAGTTACTCGGTCACAACGCTTTCAACTGCATATTGCTTCATAATTCCAGCTGCAACATAGAGAAACCGCTCGTGGGTCAATCCCATTCATTTCTAGGCCAGCCTCACAATTCCCTTCCAAATTGCTTATTGGTCCGGGGCGGCATTCTTTTTTAGCCTGCGTTCGACTCTCAGCAATGGTTGGCACACAAAAAACATGGTAAATAGTTTTCAATGTTTATTGAGTACATCATGGCAGTCTCGGAGATATTGTAGTTCTCCCTGGGGACACATCCATGTACGCTGTATATCTCCGCTAACATCCATAGTGTTCTTCACATAGGTTACTATGTGGATCACCCAGGCACTCATCCCTCTCTGTCCATGACCCAGAGGCAAACCGCAGGAGAGAACAGCATGTGACAGAAGCATAATTCTCTTCCTGCACATCTTCTGAAGCAAATAAAAGAACATATGAGCTTCACTAGTTATATCACCCACTTAAACTTACCATATTCATAGCTTCCATAAGGATAGAGTCGATGTCCATTGCACAGGTATCTCTTGTCGTCGTATGCCATCAGACTTCTTTTGACATTTCTGATGGTGTACATACACTGCTTCTTTCCAACGATCGATACTTGTTCGTTCGATACGCTCGTGTGATTGAACAAGGTATTGCAGTACGTCTCATGGAGGAGGTGCTTGCGTACAATATTCTTTTTGACCCCTTTAGCTCTTGCAATTTGCCTTCCTCCAGCTAATTTGATGGAGTACATTTTAGCTTTCAAACAAACTACTTCCTCAATAGGTACACTACCAGTTTCGCTTTTGAATGCCCCAAGCCTTCCACGATTCTTTTCACTGTACAGTGGATGATCCCGATCGAAGGAAGACAGGATCTAAGTGGTCGTCGGCGATCGCCTCGTAACTGATCTTCGTAGTCCTTGCAGAATAGGCCGAGGATCAAAGAATCCGTGTCAAAGTAGCACGTAATCACCGGACAAGTGAGCTTGCTCAAGAGGGTTTCGTAGTAGAATGAGTACATGGTTAATTTACTGAGTTCTAAAATCGTAAACCCCAATTTGGAGCGGGAAATCGCATCGCACTTTTCTTTTGCGCATTTCGTACATGACACAATCTGGGGACAAAATTTCCATCCGCACGCATTCTACCCGACTCCCGAGGCGACTCGCCGTCTCCTCATCGAAGGCTACTCGAATATCACGCATGTTAAATTTATTTAAAAGTGTTCTCCCAAAGACTGCATTATTTGAGAGTTTGTAGAAGTTTTTTTCGAAAGTCGTACACGAGGCAACGCGTCTGGCAACATTGTCCTCGATGTAGGGACGCAGGAATGGTGCTTGACGAAATTTTAGAATTCGGTGAATTTCGTCACCCGCATGCCCAATCTACATAGAGTGCGAGCAACGCGTAATGAACGACGTACTCGACCTTGTTTTTTTGCACGTGAGCAACAGCTTTTTGCTGTTAGCAGGCCTGAACATTAATTCTTCGAGAAGCCCTCGCTGGAATGGTGAGAGCCATTCCTTTGGGACGACTGCCTTCTCGGGAGCCAGGGGGAAGTACCTTCGTTAGAGCGTGGATAGATTTTGGGATACTCCAAGTCACATACGTAACGCATACCCCACCTCCGAATCCGTGGGGTGACGCATATAAATCCACGGAGCTAAAATCCTCGACCATTCGAAATCACCGACAGGGAGGTGCTTTATCATACTAAATCCGTAGAGATTGTTGCAAATCTATGTATGATATGTTACACCTCCTCTTTATCAGGATCATAGCCGCTACACAGAGGGTTTTTTGGCACGCAAATGACGCCTGCTCGCCTGACAGAGCCCGCCTCTAACGCCCGATTCGATGGTTCTGTACATTTCCTCATCGGTAATCAATTCCAATTTTGCATTCGTATAATTTTAACGCGCATTTGCCACGAATTAGGATGCCAGAGAAACGCAATGAAGCAGATTCCAATCCGCGTGGCTGTAGCACAAGGCGTCGGAAGTGTTGCATTATGTCTGCATGTGAAGAGGGCATCCGTCGTCAGGTACAACGTGTTATAATCCCGTAAAACTCGAGCACCCAAAATGCTCAAATACATGCACAGCGTACTGGTAGTTCCTCGTTCGCTTACATCTTTCCCCAGTTAGATCATTTCGAAAAGCGATTTTTCTGGGAGACTCAACTCGTCGTACACTGCAAAAGAACTAAGGTAACTGTAAGGGAACACACCTTTACGAAGCAAAATTTTGTAGTCGTCTCCAAAAACCTGCTTCAAGCATTGGAACGCCTCTGCCCCCCCATGGATTTGACGGTTTCCACAAGCTCCCCAAGTGATGAATTTAGGTACTGCATGGTATCTCTGAAAGAGGAAGGTACCAATTTCAAACGAACGGATTTTTTCCATGGAGCTGGCCACAATGAAGGGAGTCGCTTCCACCCGAGAACGTGAAATTCCCGTAACAGTCCAGCCAATTCATAAGACAAATTGTGGACCATGATCGGCAATTTTTCTCTGGTAGTGCACGCGACGTTACAGGGGTTGCACAGTGTCGCGATATAATTTGTCTCACCCGCAGTACAATGCTTCGAATGATCATGATGCCGGACACTAGGTAGGTCTTTCGCGAATTCCCGTTTACAGTATGCACAGTGGGTGGCAGCTCGGTGCTTGGCTTGTTGTTCGTTGCTCAGCACCATTGCAGCGGGGCAGGCGTTCAAGGCAATCATTTCATCACGCATTTCCATGAGCGCCTTCACACACTGCTTTGCCGCATCTTCCCCATGGTGTGTTCTAATGCGCATCACCTTTGAGTCGTGGGTACGCACGAGCACAGCACAGAAGCTAGAGGTAATGTGACGTTGCATGCCAACACCACTGGGTGCGAGTACGCTCTCAGTGTCCAACGCAACGACGTAGTTGTACTGCTGCATGTACTGTATTTTAGTAAACTCTACAAAATGTTTTCCCGGCTCGCAAAATTCCAACAGGATTTCGTTCACATCCGTGCAAAGGCGTCGATGTTTCGCCATGCTCTCTTCCTTCACGAAAGAGCGTGTACAGCGTTCGCATACGAAATGGTTACTTCTTGTTGTCAACAAGCGTTCGAGGGACTTAATTCCAAAAAAATGCTCATCTACTTCCAACAAGTGAATTTTCTTTTCCCATTCTAGTTTTGGGGGTCGCGACACATGTACTCCCTGATCGACGTACGCGTACACGTAGACGGAAATCTTGTTTTGGTTTTCAAATTCGTCAGATCAGAGAAGGATACAGGGAAGTGACTAGGCCACCAGTACTCTGTTGCATAATTTTCATATTTTTTCCATCGGTTCCTTTCCTGGGGGTGCAAGAGGGCGAGCGTATTGTATTTAAAGCACTCGCCCTCCTTACGCTCTGGTAAAGGGACATTCGTTAACACGTTTCTGCGTTTAGCCAAATTTGTGGGAAGTACCCCATTGCACCCGAATTTTTTAGTTTTCACAGCGGAAATACACATTTGAACTTTTTGGACGTCAGTGGATACAAACCCACTACCCTCGCGCTGGTAATTTTCAACGCGCCCAGTGGACTCCTGAATCACATCCATCAAAGTATTTACGATAGCTCCATCGCCGTGGACTTCGCGAGCAAGCGCCATAAAATGAGCTATGTGTGCGGTTACATCCCCTCGATTTTCTTTCATCATTAGAACGTCAGAACAAATGCAAAACCTAAAGGGTATTCATTGCGCTCGCAAAATAGCAATTATATTGTGGAGGTGGTTCATTAAATATTGTCGCAAGTCCTCTACTCCCTGATCGTGAACAGATGCCAATAGCACAAACGCTTTGACGATACCTCGAAATGCGCTATCAGTTTGAAAGAAAGGCAGGAAGGAAATGTCCACATAGGGATGTGATCGCTCAACGTGAGCATGCAATGTGCCAGGTGAAATGTCTGGAGAAGATGGTGAATTCTCTTCCAATGGCTCATCATCCCCGATATCATGAGGATCAAAAAAGCAGAACACGCATCTAGGCACTGAAAAAAAAAAGAAGAAACACTAAGAAAACGTGCACCACAGAGCGTGGATGAAAAATACTTACTTTTGAAGCGAGCTCCGCACACTCCCGAAGCGATGCGAAGACTGCTGCTTCTTTACACATCCTCCCCACTTATATAGCGGCGACCTCGCTGCATGCCCCAACATGCACGGGCGCGAGGAGTCCTCATAGCCTAAAAATAAACTTGCTCTGCATGTTCAAGGTCGCAGCTTGCCCTTGGCTTCACGTAATGCTCCGTCCGCCTACACCATTGCCGCACCTGAGCGCAAAGTTCGCTCTCATCACATGTCATTCCGATATGCAAGTTGCTTCCATGAGCAGGCACACAACCATCCCTTTTTATTCACAGTGGCTGTGGAATTTCAATAATGTTACTTAAATGAAACAAATTGCAGTGAAATGCAGATTCATCTCAGACAGGCATTTCTACCCGCAGCATTAAGCCCTCAGATACCAGCATTTCTGCTCAAATAGCAAAATGGCTATATCTGCAAAAAAAAAAAAAAAACGAAGCACATGCTAATAAACGGAGAAAAAGGCACCCATTTCTGCTATCAGATAATTATTGCATAATGCTACATACAGTCGCATTGTCCCTGCGTAAAGAAACCACAGGACAAGGGTACACAAATTCACTAAAGCGATGAGGGAAAAGGCTTAAGACCTCAGGTCACCACACAACGCTACGCGGCTAACACAAGATAACAACAAGATACTAGCGGCGGGTAAAATCGTAACACTGCTAAACAAGCCCCAACATGCCGTAATGACGTCACAAACCACGAAAAAAGAAGCACGCGCGCACACACGGCAGCTCAGGAATGCACAAGGAGAGGTGCTTTATAGGAATTTCTACTCCTGGCTCAGACACCAACATTTCTGCTCAAATACCCATAACTGCAAGATTAAGTACTGCTTACTTCATTGAGCACCCAACAAAATCAAACAAACAAACAAAAACAAACAAACCCACTTTCCGTGATAGAACACTATTCAGCTTTACCAAGTGATTTTCTTATGCTTTAGCAGTGAAAGAAAAAAAGAGCCATGAAAAATTACACGTACTTTTGTTTGAATAGCTATCACTGAAAAAAAAAAGAAAAGAAAGAAACCGAAGCACATGCTAATAAACGGAGAAAAAGGCACTCATGTCTGGTATCTGATAGTGCCACATACACAGACGCATTGTCGCAAAGAAAGCACAGGACAGGGATACACAAATTTCCTTAGGTGAGCAGGGAAAAGGCTTAAGACCTCAGGAATAATAGCAGAGTCACCGGACATCGCTACGCGGCTAACACAAGATAACAACAACAAGATAATAGCGGCGGGTAAAATTGCAACACTGCTAAACAAGCCCCAACATGCCATGATGACGTCACAAACCAGGAAAAAAGCACACACGCGCGCGCACACAGCAGCTCAGGAATGCACAAGGAGAGGTGCTTTATTGGAATTTCTACTCCTGGCTCAGACACCAACATTTCTGCTCAAATACCCATAACTGCAAGATTAAGCACTGCTTACTTCATCGAGCACCCAACAAAATCTAACAAACAAAAAACAAACAAACCCACTTTCCGTGATAGAACACTATTCAGCTTTACCAAGTGATTTTCTTCTGCTTTAGCAGTGAAAGAAAAAAAGAGCAATGAAAAATTACACGTACTTTTGCTTGAATAGCTATAACTGCAAAAAAAAAAGAAAATTCACTTGTTGGAAGTAGATGAGCATTTTTTTGGAATTAAGTCCCTCGAACGCTTGTTGACAACAAGAAGTAACCATTTCGTATGCGAACGCTGTACACGCTCTTTCGTGAAGGAAGAGAGCATGGCGAAACATCGACGCCTTTGCACGGATGTGAACGAAATCCTGTTGGAATTTTGCGAGCCGGGAAAACATTTTGTAGAGTTTACTAAAATACAGTACATGCAGCAGTACAACTACGTCGTTGCGTTGGACACTGAGAGCGTACTCGCACCCAGTGGTGTTGGCATGCAACGTCACATTACCTCTAGCTTCTGTGCTGTGCTCGTGCGTACCCACGACTCAAAGGTGATGCGCATTAGAACACACCATGGGGAAGATGCGGCAAAGCAGTGTGTGAAGGCGCTCATGGAAATGCGTGATGAAATGATTGCCTTGAACGCCTGCCCCGCTGCAATGGTGCTGAGCAACGAACAACAAGCCAAGCACAGAGCTGCCACCCACTGTGCATACTGTAAACGGGAATTCGCGAAAGACCTACCTAGTGTCCGGCATCATGATCATTCGAAGCATTGTACTGCGGGTGAGACAAATTATATCGCGACACTGTGCAACCCCTGTAACGTCGCGTGCACTACCAGAGAAAAATTGCCGATCATGGTCCACAATTTGTCTTATGATTTGGCTGGACTGTTACGGGAATTTCACGTTCTCGGGTGGAAGCGACCTCCCTTCATTGTGGCCAGCTCCATGGAAAAAATCCGTTCGTTTGAAATTGGTACCTTCCTCTTCAGAGATACCATGCAGTACCTAAATTCATCACTTGGGGAGCTTGTGGAAACCGTCAAATCCATGGGGGGTGCAGAGGCGTTCCAATGCTTGAAGCAGGTATTTGGAGACGACTACAAAATTTTGCTTCGTAAAGGTGTGTTCCCTTACAGTTACCTTAGTTCTTTTGCAGTGTACGACGAGTTGAGTCTCCCAGAAAAATCCGCTTTTCGAAATGATCTAACTGGGGAAGATGTAAGCGATGAGGACTACCAGTACGCTGTGCATGTATTTGAGCATTTTGGGTGCTCGAGTTTACGGGATTATAACACGTTGTACCTGAAGACGGATGCCCTCTTACATGCAGACATAATGCAACACTTCCGACGCCTGTGCTACAGCGCACGCGGATTGGAATTGCTTCATTGCGTTTCTCTGGCATCCTATTCGTGGCAATGCGCGTTAAATTATACGAATGCAAAATTGGAATTGATTACCGATGAGGAAATGTACAGAACCATCGAATCGGGCGTTAGAGGCGGGCTCTGTCAGGCGAGCAGGCGTCATTTGCGTGCCAATAACCCTCTGTGTAGCGGCTATGATCCTGATAAAGAGGAGGTGTACATATCATACATAGATTGCAACAATCTCTACGGATTTAGTATGATAAAGCACCTCCCTGTCGGTGATTTCGAATGGGTCGAGGATTTTAGCTCCGTGGATTTTATGCGTCACCCCACGGATTCGGAGGTGGGGTATGCGTACGTATGTGACTTGGAGTATCCAAAATCTATCCACGCTCTAACGAGGTACTTCCCCCTGGCTCCCGAGAAGGCAGTCGTCCCAAAGGAATGGCTCTCACCATTCCAGCGAGGGCTTCTCGAAGAATTAATGTATCAGCCTGCTAACAGCAAAAAGCTGTTGCTCACGTGCAAAAACAAGGTCGAGTACGTCGTTCATTACGCGTTGCTCGCACTCTATTGTAGATTGGGCATGAGGGTGACGAAAATTCACCAAAATCTAAAATTTCGTCAAGCACCATTCCTGCGTCCCTACATCGAGGACAATGTTGCCAGACGCGTTGCCTCGTGTACGACTTTCGAAAAAAACTTCTACAAACTCTCAAATAATGCAGTCTTTGGGAGAACACTTTTAAATAAATTTAACATGCGTGATATTCGAGTAGCCTTCGATGAGGAGACGGCGAGTCGCCTCGGGAGTCGGGTAGAATGCGTGCGGATGGAAATTTTGTCCCCAGATTGTGTCATGTACGAAATGCGCAAAAGAAAAGTGCGATGCGATTTCCCACTCCAAATTGGGTTTACGATTTTAGAACTCAGTAAATTAACCATGTACTCATTCTACTACGAAACCCTCTTGAGCAAGCTCACTTGTCCGGTGATTACGTGCTACTTTGACACGGATTCTTTGATCCTCGGCCTATTCTGCAAGGACTACGAAGATCAGTTACGAGCGATCGCCGACGACCACTTAGATCTGTCTTCCTTCGATCGGGATCATCCACTGTACAGTGAAAAGAATCGTGGAAGGCTTGGGGCATTCAAAAGCGAAACTGGTAGTGTACCTATTGAGGAAGTAGTTTGTTTGAAAGCTAAAATGTACTCCATCAAATTAGCTGGAGGAAGGCAAATTGCAAGAGCTAAAGGGGTCAAAAAGAATATTGTACGCAAGCACCTCCTCCATGAGACGTACTGCAATACCTTGTTCAATCACACGAGCGTATCGAACGAACAAGTATCGATCGTTGGAAAGAAGCAGTGTATGTACACCATCAGAAATGTCAAAAGAAGTCTGATGGCATACGACGACAAGAGATACCTGTGCAATGACATCGACTCCTATCCTTATGGAAGCTATGAATATGGTAAGTTTAAGTGGGTGATATAACTAGTGAAGCTCATAATGTTCTTTTTTGCTTCAGAAGATGTGCAGGAAGAGAATTAATGCTTCTGTCACATGCTGTTCTCTCCTGCGGTTTGCCTCTGGGTCATGGACAGAGAGGGATGAGTGCCTGGGTGATCCACATAGTACCTATGTGAAGAACACTATGGATGTTAGCGGAGATATACAGCGTACATGGATGTGTCCCCAGGGAGAACTACAATATCTCCGAGACTGCCATGATGTACTCAATAAACATTGAAAACTATTTACCATGTTTTTGTGTGCCAACCATTGCTGAGAGTCGACGCAGGCTAAAAAAGAATGCCGCCCAGGACCAATAAGCAATTTGGAAGGAATTGTGAGCTGGCCTAGAAATGAATGGGATTGACCCACGAGCGGTTGTCTATGTTGCAGCTGGAATTATGAAGCAATATACAGTTGAAAGCGTGTGACCGAGTAACTAGAGAGTGGCAATGACAAATGAGTCTATCGAGCATGTATGACAGGAAGCCAACAAGCCAATCACTAGGTTTTAGAAATGGATGGAAGTGACCACCCCCGGACCAATAGACAGGTGAGCGATTTGGAAGCCTATGAGCCGACTTAGAATTGAATAGAATAGATCATTTTGGTGTCTACGAGCGAGTGAGCAGATGTTGTGGCAATTAATGGCAGCCAATCACATAAAAATTTGATGGATGAAGGGGTGGAGCTGTGACCAACCAACCAGAGGACTTAGAAGTGGCTTGACCTGAATTAGAATTGGCTGGTGGATTAGAAATTCCTAGAAATCGATTAGAAAAACAAGCGATTTGGAAGCCTATGAGCCAACTTAGAATTGAATAGAATAGATAATTTTGGTGTCTATGAGTGAGTGAACAAATGCGGCAATGAAGGGTAGCCAATCACATAGAAATTGAATGGATCACCATGAAGTGGTGGAGCCTGGATTAGACCTGGCTTCACCTGGATTAGAAATGGGTGGTGGATTAGAAATTCCTAGAACTGGATTAGAAAAAGGATGTCGTTGTGGGGCTCGAATCTATACTACTTGCCAACACGTCGGAATCGTTAAAAAAATTGGAGTATTAGAGCATTACGAAAACGCATCTGAAGCTGCAACAATCTGCTCCTAAAGCGTTATCTGTATCATCCAACTAGCGTTATATAGCTTACGCGTTACGAAAAAGCATCTGAAGCTGAAACAATGTACTCCAAAATACGACACAGGCGCCGACTCGCCTTAATGGCTACCGAGTACCGACAAAGCCACTGTGTCGTAGACGGTCCCAACGTGTCTGCATCGAAGTACTTTGTTGGGTGACCTCTTTGCCAACACGTCGGGATCGTTAAAAAAATTGGAGTATTAGAGCATTACGAAAACGCATCTGAAGCTTCAACAATCTATATACTCCAAAAGCGTTATCTGCAGCATTCAACTAGCGTTATATAGCTTACGTGTTACGAAAAAGCATCTGAAGCTGAAACAATGTACTCCAAAATACGACACAGGCGCCGACTCGCCTTAATGGCTACCGAGTACCGACAAAGCCACTGTGTCGTAGACGGTCCCAACGTGTCTGCATCGAAGTACTTTGTTGGGTGACCTCTTTGCCAACACGTCGGGATCGTTAAAAAAATTGGAGTATTAGAGCATTACGAAAACGCAGCTGAAGCTGCAACAATCTGCTCCTAAAGCGTTATCTGTATCATCCAACTAGCGTTATATAGCTTACGCGTTACGAAAAAGCATGTGAAGCTGAAACAATGTACTCCAAAATACAACACAGGCGCCGACTCGCCTTAATGGCTACCGAGTACCGACAAAGCCACTGTGTCGTAGACGGTCCCAACGTGTCTGCATCGAAGTACTTTGTTGGGTGACCTCTTTGCCAACACGTCGGGATCGTTAAAAAAAATTGGAGTATTAGATAGCATTACGAAAACGCATCTGAAGCTGCAACAATCTGCTCCTAAAGCGTTATCTGTATCATCCAACTAGCGTTATATAGCTTACGCGTTACGAAAACGCATCTGAAGCTGAAACAATGTACTCCAAAATACGACACAGGCGCCGACTCGCCTTAATGGCTACCGAGTACCGACAAAGCCACTGTGTCGTAGACGGTCCCAACGTGTCTGCATCGAAGTACTTTGTTGGGTGACCTCTTTGCCAACACGTCGGGATCGTTAAAAAAAATTGGAGTATTAGAGCATTACGAAAACGCATCTGAAGCTGCAACAATCTGCTCCTAAAGCGTTATCTGTATCATCCAACTAGCGTTATATAGCTTACGCGTTACGAAAAAGCATGTGAAGCTGAAACAATGTACTCCAAAATACGACACAGGCGCCGACTCGCCTTAATGGCTACCGAGTACCGACAAAGCCGCTGTGTCGTAGACGGTCCCAACGTGTCTGCATCGAAGTACTTTGTTGGGTGACCTCTTTGCCAACACGTCGGGATCGTTAAAAAAAATTGGAGTATTAGAGCATTACGAAAACGCATCTGAAGCTGCAACAATCTGCTCCTAAAGCGTTATCTGTATCATCCAACTAGCGTTATATAGCTTACGCGTTACGAAAAAGCATGTGAAGCTGAAACAATGTACTCCAAAATACGACACAGGCGCCGACTCGCCTTAATGGCTACCGAGTACCGACAAAGCCACTGTGTCGTAGACGGTCCCAACGTGTCTGCATCGAAGTACTTTGTTGGGTGACCTCTTTGCCAACACGTCGGGATCGTTAAAAAAAATTGGAGTATTAGAAGCATTACGAAAACGCATCTGAAGCTGCAACAATCTGCTCCTAAAGCGTTATCTGTATCATCCAACTAGCGTTATATAGCTTACGCGTTACGAAAAAGCATCTGAAGCTGAAACAATGTACTCCAAAATACGACACAGGCGCCGACTCGCCTTAATGGCTACCGAGTACCGACAAAGCCACTGTGTCGTAGACGGTCCCAACGTGTCTGCATCGAAGTACTTTGTTGGGTGACCTCTTTGCCAACACGTCGGGATCGTTAAAAAAAATTGGAGTATTAGAGCATTACGAAAACGCATCTGAAGCTGCAACAATCTGCTCCTAAAGCGTTATCTGTATCATCCAACTAGCGTTATATAGCTTACGCGTTACGAAAAAGCATCTGAAGCTGAAACAATGTACTCCAAAATACGACACAGGCGCCGACTCGCCTTAATGGCTACCGAGTACCGACAAAGCCACTGTGTCGTAGACGGTCCCAACGTGTCTGCATCGAAGTACTTTGTTGGGTGACCTCTTTGCCAACACGTCGGGATCGTTAAAAAAAATTGGAGTATTAGAGCATTACGAAAACGCATCTGAAGCTGCAACAATCTGCTCATAAAGCGTTATCTGTATCATCCAACTAGCGTTATATAGCTTACGCGTTACGAAAAAGCATCTGAAGCTGAAACGATGTACTCCAAAATACGACACAGGCGCCGACTCGCCTTAATGGCTACCGAGTATCGACAAAGCCACTGTGTCGTAGACGGTCCCAACGTGTCTGCATCGAAGTACTTTGTTGGGTGACCTCTTTGCCAACACGTCGGGATCGTTAAAAAAAATTTGAGTATTAGAGCATTACGAAAACGCATCTGAAGCTGCAACAATCTGCTCCTAAAGCGTTATCTGTATCATCCAACTAGCGTTATATAGCTTACGCGTTACGAAAAAGCATCTGAGGCTTCAACAATCTATATACTCCAAAAGCGTTATCTACAGCATTCAACTAGCGTTATATAGCTTATGCGTTACGAAAAAGCATGTGAAGCTGAAACAATGTACTCCAAAATACGACACAGGCGCCGACTCGCCTTAATGGCTACCGAGTACCGACAAAGCCACTGTGTCGTAGATGGTCCCAACGTGTCTGCATCGAAGTACCTTGTTGGGTGACCTCTTTGCCAACACGTCGGGATCGTTAAAAAAAATTGGAGTATTAGAGCATTACGAAAACGCATCTGAAGCTGCAACAATCTGCTCCTAAAGCGTTATCTGTATCATCCAACTAGCGTTATATAGCTTACGCGTTACGAAAAAGCATCTGAAGCTTCAATAATCTATATACTCCAAAAGAGTTATCTGCAGCATTCAACTAGCGTTATATAGCTTACGCGTTACGAAAAAGCACGTGAAGCTGAAACAATGTACTCCAAAATACGACACAGGCGCCGACTCGCCTTAATGGCTACCGAGTACCGACAAAGCCACTGTGTCGTAGACGGTCCCAACGTGTCTGCATCGAAGTACTTTGTTGGGTGACCTCTTTGCCAACACGTCGGGATCGTTAAAAAAAATTGGAGTATTACGAAAACGCATCTGAAGCTGCAACAATCTGCTCCTAAAGCGTTATCCGTATCATCCAACTAGCGTTATATAGCTTACGCGTTACGAAAAAGCATCTGAAGCTTCAACAATCTATATACTCCAAAAGCGTTATCTGCAGCATTCAACTAGCGTTATATACCTTACGTGTTACGAAAAAGCATCTGAAGCTGAAACAATGTACTCCAAAATACGACACAGGCGCCGACTCGCCTTAATGGCTACCGAGTACCGACAAAGCCACTGTGTCGTAGACGGTCCCAACGTGTCTGCATCGAAGTACTTTGTTGGGTGACCTCTTTGCCAACACGTCGGGATCGTTAAAAAAAATTGGAGTATTAGAGCATTACGAAAACGCATCTGAAGCTGCAACAATCTGCTCCTAAAGCGTTATCTGTATCATCCAACTAGCGTTATATAGCTTACGCGTTACGAAAAAGCATCTGAAGCTTCAACAATCTATATACTCCAAAAGAGTTATCTGCAGCATTCAACTAGCGTTATATAGCTTACGCGTTACGAAAAAGCATGTGAAGCTGAAACAATGTACTCCAAAATACGACACAGGCGCCGACTCGCCTTAATGGCTACCGAGTACCGACAAAGCCACTGTGTCGTAGACGGTCCCAACGTGTCTGCATCGAAGTACTTTGTTGGGTGAACTCTTTGCCAACACGTCGGGATCGTTAAAAAAATTGGAGTATTACGAAAACGCATCTGAAGCTGCAACAATCTGCTCCTAAAGCGTTATCTGTATCATCCAACTAGCGTTATATAGCTTACGCGTTACGAAAAAGCATCTGAAGCTTCAACAATCTATATACTCCAAAAGCGTTATCTGCAGCATTCAACTAGCGTTATATAGCTTACGCGTTACGAAAAAGCATGTGAAGCTGAAACAATGTACTCCAAAATACGACACAGGCGCCGACTCGCCTTAATGGCTACCGAGTACCGACAAAGCCACTGTGTCGTAGACGGTCCCAACGTGTCTGCATCGAAGTACTTTGTTGGGTGACCTCTTTGCCAACACGTCGGGATCGTTAAAAAAATTGGAGTATTAGAGCATTACGAAAACGCATCTGAAGCTGCAACAATCTGCTCCTAAAGCGTTATCTGTATCATCCAACTAGCGTTATATAGCTTACGCGTTACGAAAAAGCATCTGAAGCTGAAACAATGTACTCCAAAATACGACACAGGCGCCGACTCGCCTTAATGGCTACCGAGTACCGACAAAGCCACTGTGTCGTAGACGGTCCCAACGTGTCTGCATCGAAGTACTTTGTTGGGTGACCTCTTTGCCAACACGTCGGGATCGTTAAAAAAAATTGGAGTATTAGAGCATTACGAAAACGCATCTGAAGCTGCAACAATCTGCTCCTAAAGCGTTATCTGTATCATCCAACTAGCGTTATATAGCTTACGCGTTACGAAAAAGCATCTGAAGCTGAAACAATGTACTCCAAAATACGACACAGGCGCCGACTCGCCTTAATGGCTACCGAGTACCGACAAAGCCACTGTGTCGTAGACGGTCCCAACGTGTCTGCATCGAAGTACTTTGTTGGGTGACCTCTTTGCCAACACGTCGGGATCGTTAAAAAAAATTGGAGTATTAGAGCATTACGAAAACGCATCTGAAGCTGCAACAATCTGCTCATAAAGCGTTATCTGTATCATCCAACTAGCGTTATATAGCTTACGCGTTACGAAAAAGCATCTGAAGCTGAAACGATGTACTCCAAAATACGACACAGGCGCCGACTCGCCTTAATGGCTACCGAGTATCGACAAAGCCACTGTGTCGTAGACGGTCCCAACGTGTCTGCATCGAAGTACTTTGTTGGGTGACCTCTTTGCCAACACGTCGGGATCGTTAAAAAAAATTTGAGTATTAGAGCATTACGAAAACGCATCTGAAGCTGCAACAATCTGCTCCTAAAGCGTTATCTGTATCATCCAACTAGCGTTATATAGCTTACGCGTTACGAAAAAGCATCTGAGGCTTCAACAATCTATATACTCCAAAAGCGTTATCTACAGCATTCAACTAGCGTTATATAGCTTATGCGTTACGAAAAAGCATGTGAAGCTGAAACAATGTACTCCAAAATACGACACAGGCGCCGACTCGCCTTAATGGCTACCGAGTACCGACAAAGCCACTGTGTCGTAGATGGTCCCAACGTGTCTGCATCGAAGTACCTTGTTGGGTGACCTCTTTGCCAACACGTCGGGATCGTTAAAAAAAATTGGAGTATTAGAGCATTACGAAAACGCATCTGAAGCTGCAACAATCTGCTCCTAAAGCGTTATCTGTATCATCCAACTAGCGTTATATAGCTTACGCGTTACGAAAAAGCATCTGAAGCTTCAATAATCTATATACTCCAAAAGAGTTATCTGCAGCATTCAACTAGCGTTATATAGCTTACGCGTTACGAAAAAGCACGTGAAGCTGAAACAATGTACTCCAAAATACGACACAGGCGCCGACTCGCCTTAATGGCTACCGAGTACCGACAAAGCCACTGTGTCGTAGACGGTCCCAACGTGTCTGCATCGAAGTACTTTGTTGGGTGACCTCTTTGCCAACACGTCGGGATCGTTAAAAAAAATTGGAGTATTACGAAAACGCATCTGAAGCTGCAACAATCTGCTCCTAAAGCGTTATCCGTATCATCCAACTAGCGTTATATAGCTTACGCGTTACGAAAAAGCATCTGAAGCTTCAACAATCTATATACTCCAAAAGCGTTATCTGCAGCATTCAACTAGCGTTATATACCTTACGTGTTACGAAAAAGCATCTGAAGCTGAAACAATGTACTCCAAAATACGACACAGGCGCCGACTCGCCTTAATGGCTACCGAGTACCGACAAAGCCACTGTGTCGTAGACGGTCCCAACGTGTCTGCATCGAAGTACTTTGTTGGGTGACCTCTTTGCCAACACGTCGGGATCGTTAAAAAAAATTGGAGTATTAGAGCATTACGAAAACGCATCTGAAGCTGCAACAATCTGCTCCTAAAGCGTTATCTGTATCATCCAACTAGCGTTATATAGCTTACGCGTTACGAAAAAGCATCTGAAGCTTCAACAATCTATATACTCCAAAAGAGTTATCTGCAGCATTCAACTAGCGTTATATAGCTTACGCGTTACGAAAAAGCATGTGAAGCTGAAACAATGTACTCCAAAATACGACACAGGCGCCGACTCGCCTTAATGGCTACCGAGTACCGACAAAGCCACTGTGTCGTAGACGGTCCCAACGTGTCTGCATCGAAGTACTTTGTTGGGTGAACTCTTTGCCAACACGTCGGGATCGTTAAAAAAATTGGAGTATTACGAAAACGCATCTGAAGCTGCAACAATCTGCTCCTAAAGCGTTATCTGTATCATCCAACTAGCGTTATATAGCTTACGCGTTACGAAAAAGCATCTGAAGCTTCAACAATCTATATACTCCAAAAGCGTTATCTGCAGCATTCAACTAGCGTTATATAGCTTACGCGTTACGAAAAAGCATGTGAAGCTGAAACAATGTACTCCAAAATACGACACAGGCGCCGACTCGCCTTAATGGCTACCGAGTACCGACAAAGCCACTGTGTCGTAGACGGTCCCAACGTGTCTGCATCGAAGTACTTTGTTGGGTGACCTCTTTGCCAACACGTCGGGATCGTTAAAAAAATTGGAGTATTAGAGCATTACGAAAACGCATCTGAAGCTGCAACAATCTGCTCCTAAAGCGTTATCTGTATCATCCAACTAGCGTTATATAGCTTACGCGTTACGAAAAAGCATCTGAAGCTGAAACAATGTACTCCAAAATACGACACAGGCGCCGACTCGCCTTAATGGCTACCGAGTACCGACAAAGCCACTGTGTCGTAGACGGTCCCAACGTGTCTGCATCGAAGTACTTTGTTGGGTGACCTCTTTGCCAACACGTCGGGATCGTTAAAAAAATTGGAGTATTAGAGCATTACGAAAACGCATCTGAAGCTTCAACAATCTATATACTCCAAAAGCGTTATCTGCAGCATTCAACTAGCGTTATATAGCTTACGTGTTACGAAAAAGCATCTGAAGCTGAAACAATGTACTCCAAAATACGACACAGGCGCCGACTCGCCTTAATGGCTACCGAGTACCGACAAAGCCACTGTGTCGTAGACGGTCCCAACGTGTCTGCATCGAAGTACTTTGTTGGGTGACCTCTTTGCCAACACGTCGGGATCGTTAAAAAAATTGGAGTATTAGAGCATTACGAAAACGCAGCTGAAGCTGCAACAATCTGCTCCTAAAGCGTTATCTGTATCATCCAACTAGCGTTATATAGCTTACGCGTTACGAAAAAGCATGTGAAGCTGAAACAATGTACTCCAAAATACAACACAGGCGCCGACTCGCCTTAATGGCTACCGAGTACCGACAAAGCCACTGTGTCGTAGACGGTCCCAACGTGTCTGCATCGAAGTACTTTGTTGGGTGACCTCTTTGCCAACACGTCGGGATCGTTAAAAAAAATTGGAGTATTAGATAGCATTACGAAAACGCATCTGAAGCTGCAACAATCTGCTCCTAAAGCGTTATCTGTATCATCCAACTAGCGTTATATAGCTTACGCGTTACGAAAACGCATCTGAAGCTGAAACAATGTACTCCAAAATACGACACAGGCGCCGACTCGCCTTAATGGCTACCGAGTACCGACAAAGCCACTGTGTCGTAGACGGTCCCAACGTGTCTGCATCGAAGTACTTTGTTGGGTGACCTCTTTGCCAACACGTCGGGATCGTTAAAAAAATTGGAGTATTAGAGCATTACGAAAACGCATCTGAAGCTGCAACAATCTGCTCCTAAAGCGTTATCTGTATCATCCAACTAGCGTTATATAGCTTACGCGTTACGAAAAAGCATGTGAAGCTGAAACAATGTACTCCAAAATACGACACAGGCGCCGACTCGCCTTAATGGCTACCGAGTACCGACAAAGCCGCTGTGTCGTAGACGGTCCCAACGTGTCTGCATCGAAGTACTTTGTTGGGTGACCTCTTTGCCAACACGTCGGGATCGTTAAAAAAAATTGGAGTATTAGAGCATTACGAAAACGCATCTGAAGCTGCAACAATCTGCTCCTAAAGCGTTATCTGTATCATCCAACTAGCGTTATATAGCTTACGCGTTACGAAAAAGCATGTGAAGCTGAAACAATGTACTCCAAAATACGACACAGGCGCCGACTCGCCTTAATGGCTACCGAGTACCGACAAAGCCACTGTGTTGTAGACGGTCCCAACGTGTCTGCATCGAAGTACTTTGTTGGGTGACCTCTTTGCCAACACGTCGGGATCGTTAAAAAAAATTGGAGTATTAGATAGCATTACGAAAACGCATCTGAAGCTGCAACAATCTGCTCCTAAAGCGTTATCTGTATCATCCAACTAGCGTTATATAGCTTACGCGTTACGAAAAAGCATCTGAAGCTGAAACAATGTACTCCAAAATACGACACAGGCGCCGACTCGCCTTAATGGCTACCGAGTACCGACAAAGCCACTGTGTCGTAGACGGTCCCAACGTGTCTGCATCGAAGTACTTTGTTGGGTGACCTCTTTGCCAACACGTCGGGATCGTTAAAAAAAATTGGAGTATTAGAGCATTACGAAAACGCATCTGAAGCTGCAACAATCTGCTCCTAAAGCGTTATCTGTATCATCCAACTAGCGTTATATAGCTTACGCGTTACGAAAAAGCATCTGAAGCTGAAACAATGTACTCCAAAATACGACACAGGCGCCGACTCGCCTTAATGGCTACCGAGTACCGACAAAGCCACTGTGTCGTAGACGGTCCCAACGTGTCTGCATCGAAGTACTTTGTTGGGTGACCTCTTTGCCAACACGTCGGGATCGTTAAAAAAAATTGGAGTATTAGAGCATTACGAAAACGCATCTGAAGCTGCAACAATCTGCTCATAAAGCGTTATCTGTATCATCCAACTAGCGTTATATAGCTTACGCGTTACGAAAAAGCATCTGAAGCTGAAACGATGTACTCCAAAATACGACACAGGCGCCGACTCGCCTTAATGGCTACCGAGTATCGACAAAGCCACTGTGTCGTAGACGGTCCCAACGTGTCTGCATCGAAGTACTTTGTTGGGTGACCTCTTTGCCAACACGTCGGGATCGTTAAAAAAAATTTGAGTATTAGAGCATTACGAAAACGCATCTGAAGCTGCAACAATCTGCTCCTAAAGCGTTATCTGTATCATCCAACTAGCGTTATATAGCTTACGCGTTACGAAAAAGCATCTGAGGCTTCAACAATCTATATACTCCAAAAGCGTTATCTACAGCATTCAACTAGCGTTATATAGCTTATGCGTTACGAAAAAGCATGTGAAGCTGAAACAATGTACTCCAAAATACGACACAGGCGCCGACTCGCCTTAATGGCTACCGAGTACCGACAAAGCCACTGTGTCGTAGATGGTCCCAACGTGTCTGCATCGAAGTACCTTGTTGGGTGACCTCTTTGCCAACACGTCGGGATCGTTAAAAAAAATTTGAGTATTAGAGCATTACGAAAACGCATCTGAAGCTGCAACAATCTGCTCCTAAAGCGTTATCTGTATCATCCAACTAGCGTTATATAGCTTACGCGTTACGAAAAAGCATCTGAAGCTTCAATAATCTATATACTCCAAAAGAGTTATCTGCAGCATTCAACTAGCGTTATATAGCTTACGCGTTACGAAAAAGCACGTGAAGCTGAAACAATGTACTCCAAAATACGACACAGGCGCCGACTCGCCTTAATGGCTACCGAGTACCGACAAAGCCACTGTGTCGTAGACGGTCCCAACGTGTCTGCATCGAAGTACTTTGTTGGGTGACCTCTTTGCCAACACGTCGGGATCGTTAAAAAAAATTGGAGTATTACGAAAACGCATCTGAAGCTGCAACAATCTGCTCCTAAAGCGTTATCCGTATCATCCAACTAGCGTTATATAGCTTACGCGTTACGAAAAAGCATCTGAAGCTTCAACAATCTATATACTCCAAAAGCGTTATCTGCAGCATTCAACTAGCGTTATATACCTTACGTGTTACGAAAAAGCATCTGAAGCTGAAACAATGTACTCCAAAATACGACACAGGCGCCGACTCGCCTTAATGGCTACCGAGTACCGACAAAGCCACTGTGTCGTAGACGGTCCCAACGTGTCTGCATCGAAGTACTTTGTTGGGTGACCTCTTTGCCAACACGTCGGGATCGTTAAAAAAAATTGGAGTATTAGAGCATTACGAAAACGCATCTGAAGCTGCAACAATCTGCTCCTAAAGCGTTATCTGTATCATCCAACTAGCGTTATATAGCTTACGCGTTACGAAAAAGCATCTGAAGCTTCAACAATCTATATACTCCAAAAGAGTTATCTGCAGCATTCAACTAGCGTTATATAGCTTACGCGTTACGAAAAAGCATGTGAAGCTGAAACAATGTACTCCAAAATACGACACAGGCGCCGACTCGCCTTAATGGCTACCGAGTACCGACAAAGCCACTGTGTCGTAGACGGTCCCAACGTGTCTGCATCGAAGTACTTTGTTGGGTGAACTCTTTGCCAACACGTCGGGATCGTTAAAAAAATTGGAGTATTACGAAAACGCATCTGAAGCTGCAACAATCTGCTCCTAAAGCGTTATCTGTATCATCCAACTAGCGTTATATAGCTTACGCGTTACGAAAAAGCATCTGAAGCTTCAACAATCTATATACTCCAAAAGCGTTATCTGCAGCATTCAACTAGCGTTATATAGCTTACGCGTTACGAAAAAGCATGTGAAGCTGAAACAATGTACTCCAAAATACGACACAGGCGCCGACTCGCCTTAATGGCTACCGAGTACCGACAAAGCCACTGTGTCGTAGACGGTCCCAACGTGTCTGCATCGAAGTACTTTGTTGGGTGACCTCTTTGCCAACACGTCGGGATCGTTAAAAAAATTGGAGTATTACGAAAACGCATCTGAAGCTGAAACAATGTACTCCAAAATACGACACAGGCGCCGACTCGCCTTAATGGCTACCGAGTACCGACAAAGCCAATGTGTCGTAGACGGTCCCAACGTGTCTGCATCGAAGTACTTTGTTGGGTGACCTCTTTGCCAACACGTCGGGATCGTTAAAAAAAATTGGAGTATTACGAAAACGCATCTGAAGCTGCAACAATCTGCTCCTAAAGCGTTATCTGTATCATCCAACTAGCGTTATATAGCTTACGCGTTACGAAAAAGCATCTGAAGCTTCAACAATGTATATACTCCAAAAGCGTTATCTGCAGCATTCAACTAGCGTTATATAGCTTACGCGTTACGAAAAAGCATGTGAAGCTGAAACAATGTACTCCAAAATACGACACAGGCGCCGACTCGCCTTAATGGCTACCGAGTACCGACAAAGCCACTGTGTCGCAGACGGTCCCAACGTGTCTGCATCGAAGTACTTTGTTGGGTGATCTCTTTGCCAACACGTCGGGATCGTTAAAAAAAATTGGAGTATTACGAAAACGCATCTGAAGCTGCAACAATCTGCTCCTAAAGCGTTATCTGTATCATCCAACTAGCGTTATATAGCTTACGCGTTACGAAAAAGCATCTGAAGCTTCAACAATCTATATACTCCAAAAGCGTTATCTGCAGCATTCAACTAGCGTTATATAGCTTACGCGTTACGAAAAAGCATGTGAAGCTGAAACAATGTACTCCAAAATACGACACAGCCGCCGACTCGCCTTAATGGCTACCGAGTACCGACAAAGCCACTGTGTCGTAGACGGTCCCAACGTGTCTGCATCGAAGTACTTTGTTGGGTGACCTCTTTGCCAACACGTCGGGATCGTTAAAAAAAATTTGAGTATTAGAGCATTACGAAAACGCATCTGAAGCTGCAACAATCTGCTCCTAAAGCGTTATCTGTATCATCCAACTAGCGTTATATAGCTTACGCGTTACGAAAAAGCATCTGAAGCTGAAACAATGCACTCCAAAATACGACACAGGCGCCGACTCGCCTTAATGGCTACCGAGTACCGACAAAGCCACTGTGTCGTAGACGGTCCCAACGTGTCTGCATCGAAGTACTTTGTTGGGTGACCTCTTTGCCAACACGTCGGGATCGTTAAAAAAAATTGGAGTATTAGAGCATTACGAAAACGCATCTGAAGCTGCAACAGTCTGCTCATAAAGCGTTATCTGTATCATCCAACTAGCGCTATATAGCTTACGCGTTACAAAAAGCATCTGAAGCTGAAACGATGTACTCCAAAATACGACACAGGCGCCGACTCGCCTTAATGGCTACCGAGTACCGACAAAGCCACTGTGTCGTAGACGGTCCCAACGTGTCTGCATCGAAGTACTTTGTTGGGTGACCTCTTTGCCAACACGTCGGGATCGTTAAAAAAAATTGGAGTATTAGAGCATTACGAAAACGCATCTGGAGCTGCAACAGTCTGCTCATAAAGCGTTATCTGTATCATCCAGCTAGCGTTATATAGCTTACGCGTTACAAAAAGCATCTGAAGCTGAAACGATGTACTCCAAAATACGACACAGGCGCCGACTCGCCTTAATGGCTACCGAGTACCGACAAAGCCACTGTGTCGTAGACGGTCCCAACGTGTCTGCATCGAAGTACCTTGTTGGGTGACCTCTTTGCCAACACGTCGGGATCGTTAAAAAAAATTGGAGTATTAGAGCATTACGAAAACGCATCTGAAGCTGCAACAATCTGCTCCTAAAGCGTTATCTGTATCATCCAACTAGCGTTATATAGCTTACGCGTTACGAAAAAGCATCGGAAGCTTCAATAATCTATATACTCCAAAAGAGTTATCTGCAGCATTCAACTAGCGTTATATAGCTTACGCGTTACGAAAAAGCACGTGAAGCTGAAACAATGTACTCCAAAATACGACACAGGCGCCGACTCGCCTTAATGGCTACCGAGTACCGACAAAGCCACTGTGTCGTAGACGGTCCCAACGTGTCTGCATCGAAGTACTTTGTTGGGTGACCTCTTTGCCAACACGTCGGGATCGTTAAAAAAAATTGGAGTATTACGAAAACGCATCTGAAGCTGCAACAATCTGCTCCTAAAGCGTTATCTGTATCATCCAACTAGCGTTATATAGCTTACGCGTTACGAAAAAGCATCTGAAGCTTCAACAATCTATATACTCCAAAAGCGTTATCTGCAGCATTCAACTAGCGTTATATACCTTACGTGTTACGAAAAAGCATCTGAAGCTGAAACAATGTACTCCAAAATACGACACAGGCGCCGACTCGCCTTAATGGCTACCGAGTACCGACAAAGCCACTGTGTCGTAGACAGTCCCAACGTGTCTGCATCGAAGTACTTTGTTGGGTGACCTCTTTGCCAACACGTCGGGATCGTTAAAAAAAATTGGAGTATTAGAGCATTACGAAAACGCATCTGAAGCTGCAACAATCTGCTCCTAAAGCGTTATCTGTATCATCCAACTAGCGTTATATAGCTTACGCGTTACGAAAAAGCATCTGAAGCTTCAACAATCTATATACTCCAAAAGAGTTATCTGCAGCATTCAACTAGCGTTATATAGCTTACGCGTTACGAAAAAGCATGTGAAGCTGAAACAATGTACTCCAAAATACGACACAGGCGCCGACTCGCCTTAATGGCTACCGAGTACCGAGAAAGCCACTGTGTCGTAGACGGTCCCAACGTGTCTGCATCGAAGTACTTTGTTGGGTGAACTCTTTGCCAACACGTCGGGATCGTTAAAAAAATTGGAGTATTACGAAAACGCATCTGAAGCTGCAACAATCTGCTCCTAAAGCGTTATCTGTATCATCCAACTAGCGTTATATAGCTTACGCGTTACGAAAAAGCATCTGAAGCTTCAACAATCTATATACTCCAAAAGCGTTATCTGCAGCATTCAACTAGCGTTATATAGCTTACGCGTTACGAAAAAGCATGTGAAGCTGAAACAATGTACTCCAAAATACGACACAGGCGCCGACTCGCCTTAATGGCTACCGAGTACCGACAAAGCCACTGTGTCGTAGACGGTCCCAACGTGTCTGCATCGAAGTACTTTGTTGGGTGACCTCTTTGCCAACACGTCGGGATCGTTAAAAAAATTGGAGTATTACGAAAACGCATCTGAAGCTGAAACAATGTACTCCAAAATACGACACAGGCGCCGACTCGCCTTAATGGCTACCGAGTACCGACAAAGCCAATGTGTCGTAGACGGTCCCAACGTGTCTGCATCGAAGTACTTTGTTGGGTGACCTCTTTGCCAACACGTCGGGATCGTTAAAAAAAATTGGAGTATTACGAAAACGCATCTGAAGCTGCAACAATCTGCTCCTAAAGCGTTATCTGTATCATCCAACTAGCGTTATATAGCTTACGCGTTACGAAAAAGCATCTGAAGCTTCAACAATGTATATACTCCAAAAGCGTTATCTGCAGCATTCAACTAGCGTTATATAGCTTACGCGTTACGAAAAAGCATGTGAAGCTGAAACAATGTACTCCAAAATACGACACAGGCGCCGACTCGCCTTAATGGCTACCGAGTACCGACAAAGCCACTGTGTCGTAGACGGTCCCAACGTGTCTGCATCGAAGTACTTTGTTGGGTGATCTCTTTGCCAACACGTCGGGATCGTTAAAAAAAATTGGAGTATTACGAAAACGCATCTGAAGCTGCAACAATCTGCTCCTAAAGCGTTATCTGTATCATCCAACTAGCGTTATATAGCTTACGCGTTACGAAAAAGCATCTGAAGCTTCAACAATCTATATACTCCAAAAGCGTTATCTGCAGCATTCAACTAGCGTTATATAGCTTACGCGTTACGAAAAAGCATGTGAAGCTGAAACAATGTACTCCAAAATACGACACAGGCGCCGACTCGCCTTAATGGCTACCGAGTACCGACAAAGCCACTGTGTCGTAGACGGTCCCAACGTCTCTGCATCGAAGTACTTTGTTGGGTGACCTCTTTGCCAACACGTCGGGATCGTTAAAAAAATTGGAGTATTACGAAAACGCATCTGAAGCTGAAACAATGTACTCCAAAATACGACACAGCCGCCGACTCGCCTTAATGGCTACCGAGTACCGACAAAGCCACTGTGTCGTAGACGGTCCCAACGTGTCTGCATCGAAGTACTTTGTTGGGTGACCTCTTTGCCAACACGTCGGGATCGTTAAAAAAAATTTGAGTATTAGAGCATTACGAAAACGCATCTGAAGCTGCAACAATCTGCTCCTAAAGCGTTATCTGTATCATCCAACTAGCGTTATATAGCTTACGCGTTACGAAAAAGCATCTGAAGCTGAAACAATGCACTCCAAAATACGACACAGGCGCCGACTCGCCTTAATGGCTACCGAGTACCGACAAAGCCACTGTGTCGTAGACGGTCCCAACGTGTCTGCATCGAAGTACTTTGTTGGGTGACCTCTTTGCCAACACGTCGGGATCGTTAAAAAAAATTGGAGTATTAGAGCATTACGAAAACGCATCTGAAGCTGCAACAGTCTGCTCATAAAGCGTTATCTGTATCATCCAACTAGCGCTATATAGCTTACGCGTTACAAAAAGCATCTGAAGCTGAAACGATGTACTCCAAAATACGACACAGGCGCCGACTCGCCTTAATGGCTACCGAGTACCGACAAAGCCACTGTGTCGTAGACGGTCCCAACGTGTCTGCATCGAAGTACTTTGTTGGGTGACCTCTTTGCCAACACGTCGGGATCGTTAAAAAAATTGGAGTATTAGAGCATTACGAAAACGCATCTGGAGCTGCAACAGTCTGCTCATAAAGCGTTATCTGTATCATCCAACTAGCGTTATATAGCTTACGCGTTACAAAAAGCATCTGAAGCTGAAACGATGTACTCCAAAATACGACACAGGCGCCGACTCGCCTTAATGGCTACCGAGTACCGACAAAGCCACTGTGTCGTAGACGGTCCCAACGTGTCTGCATCGAAGTACTTTGTTGGGTGACCTCTTTGCCAACACGTCGGGATCGTTAAAAAAAATTGAGTATTAGAGCATTACGAAAACGCATCTGAAGCTACAACAATCTGCTCCTAAAGCGTTATCTGTATCATCCAACTAGCGTTATATAGCTTACGCGTTACGAAAAAGCATCTGAGGCTTCAACAATCTATATACTCCAAAAGCGTTATCTACAGCATTCAACTAGCGTTATATAGCTTATGCGTTACGCAAAAGCATCTGAAGCTGAAACAATGTACTCCAAAATACGACACAGGCGCCGACTCGCCTTAATGGCTACCGAGTACCGACAAAGCCACTGTGTCGTAGACGGTCCCAACGTGTCTGCATCGAAGTACTTTGTTGGGTGACCTCTTTGCCAACACGTCGGGATCGTTAAAAAAAATTGGAGTATTATTAGAGCATTACGAAAACGCATCTGAAGCTGCAACAATCTGCTCCTAAAGCGTTATCTGTATCATCCAACTAGCGTTATATAGCTTTCGCGTTACGAAAAAGCATCTGAAGCTTCAACAATCTATATACTCCAAAAGAGTTATCTGCAGCATTCAACTAGCGTTATATAGCTTACGCGTTAAGAAAAAGCATGTGAAGCTGAAACAATGTACTCCAAAATACGACACAGGCGCCGACTCGCCTTAATGGCTACCGAGTACCGACAAAGCCACTGTGTCGTAGACTGTCCCAACGTGTCTGCATCGAAGTACTTTGTTGGGTGACCTCTTTGTCGACACGTCGGGATCGTTAAAAAAAATTGGAGTATTAGAGCATTACGAAAACGCATCTGAAGCTGCAACAATCTGCTCCTAAAGCGTTATCTGTATCATCCAACTAGCGTTATATAGCTTACGCGTTACGAAAAAGCATCTGAAGCTTCAACAATCTATATACTCCAAAAGAGTTATCTGCAGCATTCAACTAGCGTTATATAGCTTACGCGTTAAGAAAAAGCATGTGAAGCTGAAACAATGTACTCCAAAATACGACACAGGCGCCGACTCGCCTTAATGGCTACCGAGTACCGACAAAGCCACTGTGTCGTAGACGGTCCCAACGTGTCTGCATCGAAGTACTTTGTTGGGTGACCTCTTTGCCAACACGTCGGGATCGTTAAAAAAAATTGGAGTATTACGAAAACGCATCTGAAGCTGCAACAATCTGCTCCTAAAGCGTTAGCTGTATCATCCAACTAGCGTTATATAGCTTACGCGTTACGAAAAAGCATCTGAAGCTTCAACAATCTATATACTCCAAAAGCGTTATCTGCAGCATTCAACTAGCGTTATATAGCTTACGCGTTACGAAAAAGCATGTGAAGCTGAAACAATGTACTCCAAAATACGGCACAGGCGCCGACTCGCCTTAATGGCTACCGAGTACCGACAAAGCCACTGTGTCGTAGAAGGTCCCAACGTGTCTGCATCGAAGTACTTTGTTGGGTGACCTCTTTGCCAACACGTCGGGATCGTAAAAAAAAATTGGAGTATTAGAGCATTGCGAAAACGCATCTGAAGCTGCAACAATCTGCTCCTAAAGCGTTATCTGTATCATCCAACTAGCGTTATATAGCTTACGCGTTACGAAAAAGCATCTGAAGCTTCAACAATCTATATACTCCAAAAGAGTTATCTGCAGCATTGAACTAGCGCTATATAGCTTACGCGTTACGAAAAAGCACCTGAAGCTGAAACAATGTACTCCAAAATACGACACAGGCGCCGACTCGCCTTAATGGCTACCGAGTACCGACAAAGCCACTGTGTCGTAGACGGTCCCAACGTGTCTGCATCGAAGTACTTTGTTGGGTGACCTCTTTGCCAACACGTCGGGATCGTTAAAAAAAATTGGAGTATTAGAGCATTACGAAAACGCATCTGAAGCTGCAACAATCTGCTCCTAAAGCGTTATCTGTATCATCCAACTAGCGTTATATAGCTTACGCGTTACGAAAAAGCATCTGAAGCTGAAACAATGTACTCCAAAATACAACACAGGCGCCGACTCGCCTTAATGGCTGCCGAGTACCGACAAAGCCACTGTGTCGTAGACGGTCCCAACGTGTCTGCATCGAAGTACTTTGTTGGGTGACCTCTTTGCCAACACGTCGGGATCGTTAAAAAAAATTTGAGTATTAGAGCATTACGAAAACGCATTTGAAGCTGCAACAATCTGCTCCTATAGCGTTATCTGTATCATCCAACTAGCGTTATATAGCTTACGCGTTACGAAAAAGCATCTGAAGCTGAAACAATGTACTCCAAAATACGACACAGGCGCCGACTCGCCTTAATGGCTACCGAGTACCGACAAAGCCACTGTGTCGTAGACGGTCCCAACGTGTCTGCATCGAAGTACTTTGTTGGGTGACCTCTTTGCAAACACGTCGGGATCCTCAAAAAAAATTGGAGTATTAGAGCATTACGAAAACGCATCTGAAGCTGCAACAATCTGCTCCTAAAGCGTTATCTGTATCATCCAACTAGCGTTATATAGCTTACGCGTTACGAAAAAGCATCTGAAGCTTCAACAATCTATATACTCCAAAAGAGTTATCTGCAGCATTCAACTAGCGTTATATAGCTTACGCGTTACGAAAAAGCATGTGAAGCTGAAACAATGTACTCCAAAATACGACACAGGCGCCGACTCGCCTTAATGGCTACCGAGTACCGACAAAGCCACTGTGTCGTAGACGGTCCCAACGTGTCTGCATCGAAGTACTTTGTTGGGTGACCTCTTTGCCAACACGTCGGGATCGTTAAAAAAAATTGGAGTATTACGAAAACGCATCTGAAGCTGCAACAATCTGCTCCTAAAGCGTTATCTGTATCATCCAACTAGCGTTATATAGCTTACGCGTTACGAAAAAGCATCTGAAGCTTCAACAATCTATATACTCCAAAAGCGTTATCTGCAGCATTCAACTAGCGTTATATAGCTTACGCGTTACGAAAAAGCATCTGAAGCTGAAACAATGTACTCCAAAATACGACACAGGCGCCGACTCGCCTTAATGGCTACCGAGTACCGACAAAGCCACTGTGTCGTAGACGGTCCCAACGTGTCTGCATCGAAGTACTTTGTTGGGTGACCTCTTTGCCAACACGTCGGGATCGTCAAAAAAAATTGGAGTATTAGAGCATTACGAAAACGCATCTGAAGCTGCAACAATCTGCTCCTAAAGCGTTATCTGTATCATCCAACTAGCGTTATATAGCTTACGCGTTACGAAAAAGCATCTGAAGCTTCAACAATCTATATACTCCAAAAGAGTTATCTGCAGCATTGAACTAGCGTTATATAGCTTACGCGTTACGAAAAAGCACCTGAAGCTGAAACAATGTACTCCAAAATACGACACAGGCGCCGACTCGCCTTAATGGCTACCGAGTACCGACAAAGCCACTGTGTCGTAGACGGTCCCAACGTGTCTGCATCGAAGTACTTTGTTGGGTGACCTCTTTGCCGACACGTCGGGATCGTTAAAAAAATTGGAGTATTAGAGCATTACGAAAACGCATCTGAAGCTGCAACAATCTGCTCCTAAAGCGTTATCTGTATCATCCAACTAGCGTTATATAGCTTACGCGTTACGAAAAAGCATCTGAAGCTTCAACAATCTATATACTCCAAAAGAGTTATCTGCAGCATTCAACTAGCGTTATATAGCTTACGCGTTAAGAAAAAGCATGTGAAGCTGAAACAATGTACTCCAAAATACGACACAGGCGCCGACTCGCCTTAATGGCTACCGAGTACCGACAAAGCCACTGTGTCGTAGACGGTCCCAACGTGTCTGCATCGAAGTACTTTGTTGGGTGACCTCTTTGCCAACACGTCGGGATCGTTAAAAAAAATT
The DNA here is from genome assembly GCF_037126465.1 of Ornithodoros turicata. Lineage (NCBI taxonomy): Eukaryota > Metazoa > Arthropoda > Arachnida > Ixodida > Argasidae > Ornithodoros > Ornithodoros turicata. The sequence goes on along the minus strand of NW_026999327.1, from coordinate 159,964 downwards.
GGAGTATTAGAGCATTACGAAAACGCATCTGAAGCTGCAACAATCTGCTCCTAAAGCGATATCTGTATCATCCAACTAGCGTTATATAGCTTACGCGTCACGAAAAAGCATGTGAAGCTGAAACAATGTACTCCAAAATACGACACAGGCGCCGACTCGCCTTAGTGGCTACCGAGTACCGACAAAGCCACTGTGTCGTAGACGGTCCCAACGTGTCTGCATCGAAGTACTTTGTTGGGTGACCTCTTTGCCAACACGTCGGGATCGTTAAAAAAATTGGAGTATTAGAGCATTACGAAAACGCATCTGAAGCTTCAACAATCTATATACTCCAAAAGCGTTATCTGCAGCATTCAGCTAGCGTTATATAGCTTACGTGTTACGAAAAAGCATCTGAAGCTGAAACAATGTACTCCAAAATACGACACAGGCGCCGACTGGCCTTAATGGCTACCGAGTACCGACAAAGCCACTGTGTCGTAGACGGTCCCAACGTGTCTGCATCGAAGTACTTTGTTGGGTGACCTCTTTGCCAACACGTCGGGATCGTTAAAAAAATTGGAGTATTAGAGCATTACGAAAACGCATCTGAAGCTGCAACAATCTGCTCCTAAAGCGTTATCTGTATCATCCAACTAGCGTTATATAGCTTACGCGTTACGAAAAAGCATCTGAAGCTGAAACAATGTACTCCAAAATACGACACAGGCGCCGACTCGCCTTAATGGCTACCGAGTACCGACAAAGCCACTGTGTCGTAGACGGTCCCAACGTGTCTGCATCGAAGTACTTTGTTGGGTGACCTCTTTGCCAACACGTCGGGATCGTTAAAAAAATTGGAGTATTAGAGCATTACGAAAACGCATCTGGAGCTGCAACAGTCTGCTCATAAAGCGTTATCTGTATCATCCAACTAGCGTTATATAGCTTACGCGTTACAAAAAGCATCTGAAGCTGAAACGATGTACTCCAAAATACGACACAGGCGCCGACTCGCCTTAATGGCTACCGAGTACCGACAAAGCCACTGTGTCGTAGACGGTCCCAACGTGTCTGCATCGAAGTACTTTGTTGGGTGACCTCTTTGCCAACACGTCGGGATCGTTAAAAAAAATTGAGTATTAGAGCATTACGAAAACGCATCTGAAGCTGCAACAATCTGCTCCTAAAGCGTTATCTGTATCATCCAACTAGCGTTATATAGCTTACGCGTTACGAAAAAGCATCTGAAGGCTTCAACAATCTATATACTCCAAAAGCGTTATCTGCAGCATTCAACTAGCGTTATATAGCTTACGCGTTACGAAAAAGCATGTGAAGCTGAAACAATGTACTCCAAAATACGACACAGGCGCCGACTCGCCTTAATGGCTACCGAGTACCGACAAAGCCACTGTGTCGTAGACGGTCCCAACGTGTCTGCATCGAAGTACTTTGTTGGGTGACCTCTTTGCCAACACGTCGGGATCGTTAAAAAAAATTGGAGTATTAGAGCATTACGAAAACGCATCTGAAGCTGCAACAATCTGCTCCTAAAGCGTTATCTGTATCATCCAACTAGCGTTATATAGCTTACGCGTTACGAAAAAGCATCTGAAGCTTCAACAATCTATATACTCCAAAAGAGTTATCTGCAGCATTCAACTAGCGTTATATAGCTTACGCGTTACGAAAAAGCATGTGAAGCTGAAACAATGTACTCCAAAATACGACACAGGCGCCGACTCGCCTTAATGGCTACCGAGTACCGACAAAGCCACTGTGTCGTAGACGGTCCCAACGTGTCTGCATCGAAGTACTTTGTTGGGTGACCTCTTTGCCAACACGTCGGGATCGTTAAAAAAAATTGGAGTATTAGAGCATTACGAAAACGCATCTGAAGCTGCAACAATCTGCTCCTAAAGCGTTATCTGTATCATCCAACTAGCGTTATATAGCTTACGCGTTACGAAAAAGCATCTGAAGCTTCAACAATCTATATACTCCAAAAGAGTTATCTGCAGCATTCAACTAGCGTTATATAGCTTACGCGTTACGAAAAAGCATGTGAAGCTGAAACAATGTACTCCAAAATACGACACAGGCGCCGACTCGCCTTAATGGCTACCGAGTACCGACAAAGCCACTGTGTCGTAGACGGTCCCAACGTGTCTGCATCGAAGTACTTTGTTGGGTGACCTCTTTGCCAACACGTCGGGATCGTTAAAAAAAATTGGAGTATTACGAAAACGCATCTGAAGCTGCAACAATCTGCTCCTAAAGCGTTATCTGTATCATCCAACTAGCGTTATATAGCTTACGCGTTACGAAAAAGCATCTGAAGCTTCAACAATCTATATACTCCAAAAGCGTTATCTGCAGCATTCAACTAGCGTTATATAGCTTACGCGTTACGAAAAAGCATGTGAAGCTGAAACAATGTACTCCAAAATACGACACAGGCGCCGACTCGCCTTAATGGCTACCGAGTACCGACAAAGCCACTGTGTCGTAGACGGTCCCAACGTGTCTGCATCGAAGTACTTTGTTGGGTGAGCCTCTTTGCCAACACGTCGGGATCGTTAAAAAAAATTGGAGTATTAGAGCATTGCGAAAACGCATCTGAAGCTGCAACAATCTGCTCCTAAAGCGTTATCTGTATCATCCAACTAGCGTTATATAGCTTACGCGTTACGAAAAAGCATCTGAAGCTTCAACAATCTATATACTCCAAAAGAGTTATCTGCAGCATTGAACTAGCGCTATATAGCTTACGCGTTACGAAAAAGCACCTGAAGCTGAAACAATGTACTCCAAAATACGACACAGGCGCCGACTCGCCTTAATGGCTACCGAGTACCGACAAAGCCACTGTGTCGTAGACGGTCCCAACGTGTCTGCATCGAAGTACTTTGTTGGGTGACCTCTTTGCCAACACGTCGGGATCGTTAAAAAAAATTGGAGTATTAGAGCATTACGAAAACGCATCTGAAGCTGCAACAATCTGCTCCTAAAGCGTTATCTGTATCATCCAACTAGCGTTATATAGCTTACGCGTTACGAAAAAGCATCTGAAGCTGAAACAATGTACTCCAAAATACAACACAGGCGCCGACTCGCCTTAATGGCTACCGAGTACCGACAAAGCCACTGTGTCGTAGACGGTCCCAACGTGTCTGCATCGAAGTACTTTGTTGGGTGACCTCTTTGCCAACACGTCGGGATCGTTAAAAAAAATTTGAGTATTAGAGCATTACGAAAACGCATTTGAAGCTGCAACAATCTGCTCCTATAGCGTTATCTGTATCATCCAACTAGCGTTATATAGCTTACGCGTTACGAAAAAGCATCTGAAGCTGAAACAATGTACTCCAAAATACGACACAGGCGCCGACTCGCCTTAATGGCTACCGAGTACCGACAAAGCCACTGTGTCGTAGACGGTCCCAACGTGTCTGCATCGAATACTTTGTTGGGTGACCTCTTTGCCAACACGTCGGGATCGTTAAAAAAAATTGGAGTATTAGAGCATTACGAAAACGCATCTGAAGCTGCAACAATCTGCTCCTAAAGCGTTATCTGTATCATCCAACTAGCGTTCTATAGCTTACGCGTTACGAAAAAGCATCTGAAGCTTCAACAATCTATATACTCCAAAAGAGTTATCTGCAGCATTCAACTAGCGTTATATAGCTTACGCGTTACGAAAAAGCATGTGAAGCTGAAACAATGTACTCCAAAATACGACACAGGCGCCGACTCGCCTTAATGGCTACCGAGTACCGACAAAGCCACTGTGTCGTAGACGGTCCCAACGTGTCTGCATCGAAGTACTTTGTTGGGTGACCTCTTTGCCAACACGTCGGGATCGTTAAAAAAATTGGAGTATTACGAAAACGCATCTGAAGCTGCAACAATCTGCTCCTAAAGCGTTATCTGTATCATCCAACTAGCGTTATATAGCTTACGCGTTACGAAAAAGCATCTGAAGCTTCAACAATCTATATACTCCAAAAGCGTTATCTGCAGCATTCAACTAGCGTTATATAGCTTACGCGTTACGAAAAAGCATCTGAAGCTGAAACAATGTACTCCAAAATACGACACAGGCGCCGACTCGCCTTAATGGCTACCGAGTACCGACAAAGCCACTGTGTCGTAGACGGTCCCAACGTGTCTGCATCGAAGTACTTTGTTGGGTGACCTCTTTGCCAACACGTCGGGATCGTTAAAAAAAATTGGAGTATTAGAGCATTACGAAAACGCATCTGAAGCTGCAACAATCTGCTCCTAAAGCGTTATCTGTATCATCCAACTAGCGTTATATAGCTTACGCGTTACGAAAAAGCATCTGAAGCTTCAACAATCTATATACTCCAAAAGCGTTATCTGCAGCATTCAACTAGCGTTATATAGCTTACGCGTTACGAAAAAGCATGTGAAGCTGAAACAATGTACTCCAAAATACGACACAGGCGCCGACTCGCCTTAATGGCTACCGAGTACCGACAAAGCCACTGTGTCGTAGACGGTCCCAACGTGTCTGCATCGAAGTACTTTGTTGGGTGACCTCTTTGCCAACACGTCGGGATCGTTAAAAAAAATTGGAGTATTACGAAAACGCATCTGAAGCTGCAACAATCTGCTCCTAAAGCGTTATCTGTATCATCAACTAGCGTTATATAGCTTACGCGTTACGAAAAAGCATCTGAAGCTTCAACAATCTATATACTCCAAAAGCGTTATCTGCAGCATTCAACTAGCGTTATATAGCTTACGCGTTACGAAAAAGCATCTGAAGCTGAAACAATGTACTCCAAAATACGACACAGGCGCCGACTCGCCTTAATGGCTACCGAGTACCGACAAAGCCACTGTGTCGTAGACGGTCCCAACGTGTCTGCATCGAAGTACTTTGTTGGGTGACCTCTTTGCCAACACGTCGGGATCGTCAAAAAAAATTGGAGTATTAGAGCATTACGAAAACGCATCTGAAGCTGCAACAATCTGCTCCTAAAGCGTTATCTGTATCATCCAACTAGCGTTATATAGCTTACGCGTTACGAAAAAGCATCTGAAGCTTCAACAATCTATATACTCCAAAAGAGTTATCTGCAGCATTGAACTAGCGTTATATAGCTTACGCGTTACGAAAAAGCACCTGAAGCTGAAACAATGTACTCCAAAATACGACACAGGCGCCGACTCGCCTTAATGGCTACCGAGTACCGACAAAGCCACTGTGTCGTAGACGGTCCCAACGTGTCTGCATCGAAGTACTTTGTTGGGTGACCTCTTTGCCGACACGTCGGGATCGTTAAAAAAATTGGAGTATTAGAGCATTACGAAAACGCATCTGAAGCTGCAACAATCTGCTCCTAAAGCGTTATCTGTATCATCCAACTAGCGTTATATAGCTTACGCGTTACGAAAAAGCATCTGAAGCTTCAACAATCTATATACTCCAAAAGAGTTATCTGCAGCATTCAACTAGCGTTATATAGATTACGCGTTAAGAAAAAGCATGTGAAGCTGAAACAATGTACTCCAAAATACGACACAGGCGCCGACTCGCCTTAATGGCTACCGAGTACCGACAAAGCCACTGTGTCGTAGACGGTCCCAACGTGTCTGCATCGAAGTACTTTGTTGGGTGACCTCTTTGCCAACACGTCGGGATCGTTAAAAAAAATTGGAGTATTAGAGCATTACGAAAACGCATCTGAAGCTGCAACAATCTGCTCCTAAAGCGATATCTGTATCATCCAACTAGCGTTATATAGCTTACGCGTCACGAAAAAGCATGTGAAGCTGAAACAATGTACTCCAAAATACGACACAGGCGCCGACTCGCCTTAATGGCTACCGAGTACCGACAAAGCCACTGTGTCGTAGACGGTCCCAACGTGTCTGCATCGAAGTACTTTGTTGGGTGACCTCTTTGCCAACACGTCGGGATCGTTAAAAAAATTGGAGTATTAGAGCATTACGAAAACGCATCTGAAGCTTCAACAATCTATATACTCCAAAAGCGTTATCTGCAGCATTCAACTAGCGTTATATAGCTTACGCGTTACGAAAAAGCATCTGAAGCTGAAACAATGTACTCCAAAATACGACACAGGCGCCGACTCGCCTTAATGGCTACCGAGTACCGACAAAGCCACTGTGTCGTAGACGGTCCCAACGTGTCTGCATCGAAGTACTTTGTTGGGTGACCTCTTTGCCAACACGTCGGGATCGTCAAAAAAAATTGGAGTATTAGAGCATTACGAAAACGCATCTGAAGCTGCAACAATCTGCTCCTAAAGCGTTATCTGTATCATCCAACTAGCGTTATATAGCTTACGCGTTACGAAAAAGCATCTGAAGCTTCAACAATCTATATACTCCAAAAGAGTTATCTGCAGCATTGAACTAGCGTTATATAGCTTACGCGTTACGAAAAAGCACCTGAAGCTGAAACAATGTACTCCAAAATACGACACAGGCGCCGACTCGCCTTAATGGCTACCGAGTACCGACAAAGCCACTGTGTCGTAGACGGTCCCAACGTGTCTGCATCGAAGTACTTTGTTGGGTGACCTCTTTGCCAACACGTCGGGATCGTTAAAAAAATTGGAGTATTAGAGCATTACGAAAACGCATCTGAAGCTTCAACAATCTATATACTCCAAAAGCGTTATCTGCAGCATTCAACTAGCGTTATATAGCTTACGCGTTACGAAAAAGCATGTGAAGCTGAAACAATGTACTCCAAAATACGACACAGGCGCCGACTCGCCTTAATGGCTACCGAGTACCGACAAAGCCACTGTGTCGTAGACGGTCCCAACGTGTCTGCATCGAAGTACTTTGTTGGGTGACCTCTTTGCCAACACGTCGGGATCGTTAAAAAAATTGGAGTATTACGAAAACGCATCTGAAGCTGCAACAATCTGCTCCTAAAGCGTTATCTGTATCATCCAACTAGCGTTATATAGCTTACGCGTTACGAAAAAGCATCTGAAGCTTCAACAATCTATATACTCCAAAAGCGTTATCTGCAGCATTCAACTAGCGTTATATAGCTTACGCGTTACGAAAAAGCATCTGAAGCTGAAACAATGTACTCCAAAATACGACACAGGCGCCGACTCGCCTTAATGGCTACCGAGTACCGACAAAGCCACTGTGTCGTAGACGGTCCCAACGTGTCTGCATCGAAGTACTTTGTTGGGTGACCTCTTTGCCAACACGTCGGGATCGTTAAAAAAAATTGGAGTATTAGAGCATTACGAAAACGCATCTGAAGCTGCAACAATCTGCTCCTAAAGCGTTATCTGTATCATCCAACTAGCGTTATATAGCTTACGCGTTACGAAAAAGCATCTGAAGCTTCAACAATCTATATACTCCAAAAGAGTTATCTGCAGCATTCAACTAGCGTTATATAGCTTACGCGTTACGAAAAAGCATGTGAAGCTGAAACAATGTACTCCAAAATACGACACAGGCGCCGACTCGCCTTAATGGCTACCGAGTACCGACAAAGCCACTGTGTCGTAGACGGTCCCAACGTGTCTGCATCGAAGTACTTTGTTGGGTGACCTCTTTGCCAACACGTCGGGATCGTTAAAAAAAATTGGAGTATTACGAAAACGCATCTGAAGCTGCAACAATCTGCTCCTAAAGCGTTATCTGTATCATCCAACTAGCGTTATATAGCTTACGCGTTACGAAAAAGCATCTGAAGCTTCAACAATCTATATACTCCAAAAGCGTTATCTGCAGCATTCAACTAGCGTTATATAGCTTACGCGTTACGAAAAAGCATCTGAAGCTGAAACAATGTACTCCAAAATACGACACAGGCGCCGACTCGCCTTAATGGCTACCGAGTACCGACAAAGCCACTGTGTCGTAGACGGTCCCAACGTGTCTGCATCGAAGTACTTTGTTGGGTGACCTCTTTGCCAACACGTCGGGATCGTCAAAAAAAATTGGAGTATTAGAGCATTACGAAAACGCATCTGAAGCTGCAACAATCTGCTCCTAAAGCGTTATCTGTATCATCCAACTAGCGTTATATAGCTTACGCGTTACGAAAAAGCATCTGAAGCTTCAACAATCTATATACTCCAAAAGAGTTATCTGCAGCATTGAACTAGCGTTATATAGCTTACGCGTTACGAAAAAGCACCTGAAGCTGAAACAATGTACTCCAAAATACGACACAGGCGCCGACTCGCCTTAATGGCTACCGAGTACCGACAAAGCCACTGTGTCGTAGACGGTCCCAACGTGTCTGCATCGAAGTACTTTGTTGGGTGACCTCTTTGCCAACACGTCGGGATCGTTAAAAAAATTGGAGTATTAGAGCATTACGAAAACGCATCTGAAGCTGCAAGAATCTGCTCCTAAAGCGTTATCTGTATCATCCAACTAGCGTTATATAGCTTACGCGTTACGAAAAAGCATGTGAAGCTGAAACAATGTACTCCAAAATACGACACAGGCGCCGACTCGCCTTAATGGCTACCGAGTACCGACAAAGCCACTGTGTCATAGACGGTCCCAACGTGTCTGCATCGAAGTACTTTGTTGGGTGACCTCTTTGCCAACACGTCGGGATCGTTAAAAAAAATTGGAGTATTAGAGCATTACGAAAACGCATCTGAAGCTGCAACAATCTGCTCCTAAAGCGTTATCTGTATCATCCAACTAGCGTTATATAGCTTACGCGTTACGAAAAAGCATCTGAAGCTTCAACAATCTATATACTCCAAAAGAGTTATCTGCAGCATTGAACTAGCGTTATATAGCTTACGCGTTACGAAAAAGCACCTGAAGCTGAAACAATGTACTCCAAAATACGACACAGGCGCCGACTCGCCTTAATGGCTACCGAGTACCGACAAAGCCACTGTGTCGTAGACGGTCCCAACGTGTCTGCATCGAAGTACTTTGTTGGGTGACCTCTTTGCCGACACGTCGGGATCGTTAAAAAAATTGGAGTATTAGAGCATTACGAAAACGCATCTGAAGCTGCAACAATCTGCTCCTAAAGCGTTATCTGTATCATCCAACTAGCGTTATATAGCTTACGCGTTACGAAAAAGCATCTGAAGCTTCAACAATCTATATACTCCAAAAGAGTTATCTGCAGCATTCAACTAGCGTTATATAGCTTACGCGTTAAGAAAAAGCATGTGAAGCTGAAACAATGTACTCCAAAATACGACACAGGCGCCGACTCGCCTTAATGGCTACCGAGTACCGACAAAGCCACTGTGTCGTAGACGGTCCCAACGTGTCTGCATCGAAGTACTTTGTTGGGTGACCTCTTTGCCAACACGTCGGGATCGTTAAAAAAAATTGGAGTATTAGAGCATTACGAAAACGCATCTGAAGCTGCAACAATCTGCTCCTAAAGCGATATCTGTATCATCCAACTAGCGTTATATAGCTTACGCGTCACGAAAAAGCATGTGAAGCTGAAACAATGTACTCCAAAATACGACACAGGCGCCGACTCGCCTTAATGGCTACCGAGTACCGACAAAGCCACTGTGTCGTAGACGGTCCCAACGTGTCTGCATCGAAGTACTTTGTTGGGTGACCTCTTTGCCAACACGTCGGGATCGTTAAAAAAATTGGAGTATTAGAGCATTACGAAAACGCATCTGAAGCTTCAACAATCTATATACTCCAAAAGCGTTATCTGCAGCATTCAACTAGCGTTATATAGCTTACGTGTTACGAAAAAGCATCTGAAGCTGAAACAATGTACTCCAAAATACGACACAGGCGCCGACTGGCCTTAATGGCTACCGAGTACCGACAAAGCCACTGTGTCGTAGACGGTCCCAACGTGTCTGCATCGAAGTACTTTGTTGGGTGACCTCTTTGCCAACACGTCGGGATCGTTAAAAAAATTGGAGTATTAGAGCATTACGAAAACGCATCTGAAGCTGCAAGAATCTGCTCCTAAAGCGTTATCTGTATCATCCAACTAGCGTTATATAGCTTACGCGTTACGAAAAAGCATGTGAAGCTGAAACAATGTACTCCAAAATACGACACAGGCGCCGACTCGCCTTAATGGCTACAGAGTACCGACAAAGCCACTGTGTCGTAGACGGTCCCAACGTGTCTGCATCGAAGTACTTTGTTGGGTGACCTCTTTGCCAACACGTCGGGATCGTTAAAAAAATTGGAGTATTACGAAAACGCATCTGAAGCTGCAACAATCTGCTCCTAAAGCGTTATCTGTATCATTCAACTAGCGTTATATAGCTTACGCGTTACGAAAAAGCATGTAAAGCTGCAACAATGTACTCCAAAATACGACACAGGCGCCGACTCGCCTTAATGGCTACAGAGTACCGACAAAGCCACTGTGTCGTAGACGGTCCCAACGTGTCTGCATCGAAGTACTTTGTTGTGTGACCTCTTTGCCAACACGTCGGGATCGTTAAAAAAAATTGGAGTATTACGAAAACGCATCTGAAGCTGCAACAATCTGCTCCTAAAGCGTTATCTGTATCATTCAACTAGCGTTATATAGCTTACGCGTTACGAAAAAGCATGTAAAGCTGCAACAATGTACTCCAAAATACGACACAGGCGCCGACTCGCCTTAATGGCTACAGAGTACCGACAAAGCCACTGTGTCGTAGACGGTCCCAACGTGTCTGCATCGAAGTACTTTGTTGTGTGACCTCTTTGCCAACACGTCGGGATCGTTAAAAAAAAATTGGAGTATTACGAAAACGCATCTGAAGCTGCAACAATCTGCTCCTAAAGCGTTATCTGTATCATTCAACTAGCGTTATATAGCTTACGCGTTACGAAAAAGCATGTAAAGCTGCAACAATGTACTCCAAAATACGACACAGGCGCCGACTCGCCTTAATGGCTACAGAGTACCGACAAAGCCACTGTGTCGTAGACGGTCCCAACGTGTCTGCATCGAAGTACTTTGTTGGGTGACCTCTTCGCCAACACGTCGGGATCGTTAAAAAAAATTGGAGTATTAGAGCATTACGAAAACGCATCTGAAGCTGCAACAATCTGCTCCTAAAGCGTTATCTGTATCATCCAACTAGCGTTATATAGCTTACGCGTTACGAAAAAGCATGTGAAGCTGAAACAATGTACTCCAAAATACGACACAGGCGCCGACTCGCCTTAATGGCTACCGAGTACCGACAAAGCCACTGTGTCGTAGACGGTCCCAACGTGTCTGCATCGAAGTACTTTGTTGGGTGACCTCTTTGCCAACACGTCGGGATCGTTAAAAAAATTGGAGTATTACGAAAACGCATCTGAAGCTGCAACAATCTGCTCCTAAAGCGTTATCTGTATCATTCAACTAGCGTTACATAGCTTACGCGTTACGAAAAAGCATCTGAAGCTGCGACAATCTATATACTCCAAAAGCGTTATCTGCAGCATTCAACTAGCGTTATATAGCTTACGCGTTACGGAAAAGCATATAAAGCTGCAACAATGTACTCCAAAATACGACACAGGCGCCGACTCGCCTTAATGGCTACAGAGTACCGACAAAGCCACTGTGTCGTAGACGGTCCCAACGTGCCTGCATCGAAGTACTTTGTTGTGTGACCTCTTTGCCAACACGTCGGGATCGTTAAAAAAAATTGGAGTATTACGAAAACGCATCTGAAGCTGCAACAATCTGCTCCTAAAGCGTTATCTGTATCATTCAACTAGCGTTATATAGCTTACGCGTTACGAAAAAGCATGTAAAGCTGCAACAATGTACTCCAAAATACGACACAGGCGCCGACTCGCCTTAATGGCTACAGAGTACCGACAAAGCCACTGTGTCGTAGACGGTCCCAACGTGTCTGCATCGAAGTACTTTGTTGTGTGACCTCTTTGCCAACACGTCGGGATCGTTAAAAAAAAATTGGAGTATTACGAAAACGCATCTGAAGCTGCAACAATCTGCTCCTAAAGCGTTATCTGTATCATTCAACTAGCGTTATATAGCTTACGCGTTACGAAAAAGCATGTAAAGCTGCAACAATGTACTCCAAAATACGACACAGGCGCCGACTCGCCTTAATGGCTACAGAGTACCGACAAAGCCACTGTGTCGTAGACGGTCCCAACGTGTCTGCATCGAAGTACTTTGTTGTGTGACCTCTTTGCCAACACGTCGGGATCGTTAAAAAAAAATGGAGTATTACGAAAACGCATCTGAAGCTGCAACAATCTGCTCCTAAAGCGTTATCTGTATCATTCAACTAGCGTTATATAGCTTACGCGTTACGAAAAAGCATCTGAAGCTGCGACAATCTATATACTCCAAAAGCGTTATCTGCAGCATTCAACTAGCGTTATAGAGCTTACGCGTTACGGAAAAGCATGTAAAACTGCAACAATGTACTCCAAAATACGACACAGGCGCCGACTCGCCTTAATGGCTACAGAGTACCGACAAAGCCACTGTGTCGTAGACGGTCCCAACGTGTCTGCATCGAAGTACTTTGTTGTGTGACCTCTTTGCCAACACGTCGGGATCGTTAAAAAAAAATTGGAGTATTACGAAAACGCATCTGAAGCTGCAACAATCTGCTCCTAAAGCGTTATCTGTATCATTCAACTAGCGTTATATAGCTTACGCGTTACGAAAAAGCATCTGAAGCTGCGACAATCTATATACTCCAAAAGCGTTATCTGCAGCATTCAACTAGCGTTATAGAGCTTACGCGTTACGGAAAAGCATGTAAAACTGCGACAATGTTCTCCAAAATACGACACAGGCGCCGAATCGCCTTAATGGCTACAGAGTACCGACAAAGCCACTGTGTCGTAGACGGTCCCAACGTGTCTGCATCGAAGTACTTTGTTGTGTGACCTCTTTGCCAACACGTCGGGATCGTTAAAAAAAATTGGAGTATTACGAAAACGCATCTGAAGCTGCAACAATCTGCTCCTAAAGCGTTATCTGTATCATTCAACTAGCGTTATATAGCTTACGCGTTACGAAAAAGCATGTAAAGCTGCAACAATGTACTCCAAAATACGACACAGGCGCCGACTCGCCTTAATGGCTACAGAGTACCGACAAAGCCACTGTGTCGTAGACGGTCCCAACGTGTCTGCATCGAAGTACTTTGTTGTGTGACCTCTTTGCCAACACGTCGGGATCGTTAAAAAAAATTGGAGTATTACGAAAACGCATCTGAAGCTGCAACAATCTGCTCCTAAAGCGTTATCTGTATCATTCAACTAGCGTTATATAGCTTACGCGTTACGAAAAAGCATGTAAAGCTGCAACAATGTACTCCAAAATACGACACAGGCGCCGACTCGCCTTAATGGCTACAGAGTACCGACAAAGCCACTGTGTCGTAGACGGTCCCAACGTGTCTGCATCGAAGTACTTTGTTGTGTGACCTCTTTGCCAACACGTCGGGATCGTTAAAAAAAATTGGAGTATTACGAAAACGCATCTGAAGCTGCAACAATCTGCTCCTAAAGCGTTATCTGTATCATTCAACTAGCGTTATATAGCTTACGCGTTACGAAAAAGCATGTAAAGCTGCAACAATGTACTCCAAAATACGACACAGGCGCCGACTCGCCTTAATGGCTACAGAGTACCGACAAAGCCACTGTGTCGTAGACGGTCCCAACGTGTCTGCATCGAAGTACTTTGTTGTGTGACCTCTTTGCCAACACGTCGGGATCGTTAAAAAAAAATTGGAGTATTACGAAAACGCATCTGAAGCTGCAACAATCTGCTCCTAAAGCGTTATCTGTATCATTCAACTAGCGTTATATAGCTTACGCGTTACGAAAAAGCATGTAAAGCTGCAACAATGTACTCCAAAATACGACACAGGCGCCGACTCGCCTTAATGGCTACAGAGTACCGACAAAGCCACTGTGTCGTAGACGGTCCCAACGTGTCTGCATCGAAGTACTTTGTTGTGTGACCTCTTTGCCAACACGTCGGGATCGTTAAAAAAAATTGGAGTATTAGAGCATTACGAAAACGCATCTGAAGCTGCAACAATCGTTGTCTGTATCATTCAACTAGCGCTATATAGCTTACGCGTTACGGAAAAGCATCTGAAGCTGCGACAATCTATATACTCCAAAAGCGTTATCTGCAGCATTCAACTAGCGTTATATAGCTTACGCGTTACGAAAACGCATCTGAAACTGCACAAAGATTGGTGGTGGAAGAATGGAAGATTTCGTGGGAGGCTGTTGCAGAAGGAACATCTTGCCGTGAAGGAACGTCTGTTAAAATTACCACACAGAAAGATTAGAGGAACAGAAGAAACCATCAAGCAAGAATAAGAATGAAATGTTCCATGTTCTATTCCATGAAAGGCTCAGTTCGCTCACCAAGAATGCTGTCGGGAACTGTCAACTCCACTTCGGTGGAAGATTTCCTGGGCAGTTTCGTAGGAGGTCTTTGCAGAAGGAACATCTTGCCGTGAAGGAACACCTGTGAAAATTACCATACAGGAAGATTAGAGGAATAGAAGAAACCAAGAACCAAGAATAAGAATGAAATGTTCCAAGTTCCATGTTCTGTTTAATGAAAGGCTCAGTTCAGTCACGAGGAATGCTGCCGGGAACTGTCAACGGAAATGCAAGCCAGACTTAAAAAAGCCACTCCTTCTCATCGTCTTTGGTGATCTTGAGCCTGAGTCTAGCGCCGCCATTTTACGCGGGCGTTGGTGATAAGGCTGCAACACGTCCTATGCCCATTCTTTGGGGGGAAATAGGACGTTATGAACGCTGTAGCTCCGAAGCAATTTCATTTTAATGCAGTGAGGGACAGAAGAATGCGCAGATGGCGCAGCGTGTTGGCATACTAAGTGCGCTTACAGCGCGGAGAAGACACAAAAAAGAAGACGAAAGAGGCAAGATGGTGGACGACATGCATAAAGAACGAAACCTGAACGTGGGTTCTACGTGGGTTTCTTTCAGTGTTTTCCCTGAAAAATAGTTTTAAAACCACTCAATTGTAATAAGTGCCGCCAGAAAAACCGCTGGAAATAGGCCGTATGCAAAATGGGAAGCGCCATCTCGGGGACGCGGTTGCAACTGGGGCGACCATCTTTGTGTTGTGGAGAGGCAAGTGCGCGCTATTGCCTGCTGCTTGACGGGTCGCTCGCTGGCACGTCCTGAGCCTTCTTAATCCAGCAAAAATGCCTCCACACTGTTGCGTGCCAATGTGTAAACAACGTGGACTCGCAGACAGCGATGGCAACAAGGTATGTACCTTATTTTTTAGAATAAAAATTGTACTCGCTTCGTTGCCGCTCACTGGCTGGCGTTTTTACGAATGGTGACTTTATACGATATGAATACGTGCTATATATGAATACAGAGAGGCAGAAACGTTTGCGGTTAAGTTTTGATACGTTAGTTCTATCACGGTCCCTCAATACTCTTTCTGGTCTGGAAACTCCGCTCGAATACAATAGACAAGGTCACTTAGGGACAATTGCTCCCGCATGGGGCGATCGCGTCGTTCGGGAGGAGACACCCTCGTGGAGCAGACGACGTTTCCATAGCGCTGCGTGTTTTTAGGGAATATTTGATCAGCTACTTTTTACAGTTCATTTCGGGTTTAGAGCAAAAATAATTCTCGAATAGGTTCATGAGTTCAGCCCGCACATTTTAGTTCAGTTAGCGTAAATTTGCAGATTTTCCGCGTAGATTGCAACTTTCGTTGTTGTCTTTTTCTGACACGGAAAGTATTAATTTTACTCTCACTCATATCTCTCAATGAAGGTTGCGAAACATATTAATTCATTCTGTTACACAACCACACAAACTAGTGATGTGTTATAAAGTAATGCCGCTTTCGGTAGTTATTTCGTGACGGCGAAACTTTCCAAACGCGTGGTTTCCTCGTAGCATGCAGTTTGTTGCAATCTGAGCAGAGATAAAATTACGAGGTGATTCTATTTCAAAGACAGGTAAGACCTCAGAAGAAGTACTTATAGAAATCCTGCGTTTAATCATGATCATCTGAAAGTCGTTTCTGGCGGTATGAGAGACGGGGGATACACATGCTATAAATCGCATGACTCGATCGTTTTCGGTGAAGAAATAAACTTATGTTGTTTTTCGATGTGGTTGACAATAACTGATCTATATTACACTATTAACGTATTGTAGATATCTCTACACATTGGGAAGATGTATCGACTTAAGGTAGCAATGGCTCTCATGCGTTCCCTTTAAACATAATGTACATGATCATCCCATGATAATATTTCTGAAGTATTTCTACTATTTTTGCGGCTTGGACTGACTGACCAACCAGTTGTAATAAGGAGATTCCAACATGATTTAAGCTGGGTTACTAAATTAACAGGACAGAATTTCCGCTTACTGAAGTGTGGCCCTAATAGCACTTTTCAGCTATAGAAATTGGCTGACGAGATTCAGGTGTCAAATTCATCGCGAGGATATTTAGAAAAATGAACCTCTGTTTACGCACGCAAAACTTCTCAAAAAGTTCTAAAAAAAAAAAAAAGTTCTCACCTCCAAACACCCGCAGAAACACATGCAATCCATACGCGCAGGCAGCGGCGGACACGAAAGTCTCCTCCCGAGCGACGATGCGCCGCCACGTCATCCGCCGGAAGCTGCCGTTTACGCAATGGTTCAGGGAAAATGGCGGGCGCCCAAACCACGTGATCTCGAGGAGCCACTCACAGCGTTCCCGAGCTGCCGCCCGGGGAAAAAGCTCAGGCCCAGTGCGCATGCGCAGACCGACCTCCTTTCTCAACCTCCTCCCCCTTCTCTCCTGGGTTTTGTCGTCTGCTCTCGTTCCGCGCTCAACCAGCTCCGCTGGCTTCGCGGTGTTATTTTTCTTTTGCGCGCTTGCTTTTCGCTGCTTCCCACGTCGAATGTGTAGACTAGACTTAATGAATTGGAAGCGATACCGGTTTATAAAGTGCAAATTTATTTGTGCTCATGAATTGACTTGAAAAGGTTCAACATAATCACATGTCTTCCAACAGTCTTCATTTGAAGTTCAATAAAATCGCAGACCACACATCGAAGGGGGTACAGCAGGTTATGTTTTTGGAAGACGGCTGCGCTGTGCCAGGTGTGTCGTTGCCGCCGATGGACGCGAGAACACTGAAAAAATAAGGGAAAGTGTACAGATTGTGGATGCCTGTGAATGAGGGAAATGACTAAAAAGAAGAGCTAAAAATCTGTTTTTAGCGCTCTTATTAAAATAGAGCACTAAATAGAATGTCCCTTGGTGGTTCATGGCATGACGAAAAAAGAGGAAGGAAAGGCCAGCTGTAACGTGAACAAAAGTATACGCTACTATGTTCTGTTAATTAATGTATAGAACTATATAAGTTGAAAACGAAATGCCTCAGATATGGCCGCTGCAAATATGCAGATACCTTGAACACAGAATGTTCTGCTAGGGCCCTCTGCCTTGGCACATTAGAGTCAAAGTTGCTAATATGCCACAACAATACCATTCATCGTAATCATGTACTGGACCCATTCCATCATTGGCATTTTCTGTTAGTGGGTTTAGCTTAGGAATGGAAAGTCAATTGATAACTTAATAAAAGAGAGGTTAGAAGCCGTGCATCCACAGCAGCATGCATTGTATTAAATAACAAGGGGAAAGGCGAAGACACAGTGGAGTGAAAATGGATGGAGTGGATTTCAGAAGGTTAAAATCTGAATCCGAAGTCCACGTACAGATTCAGACAAAATACTATGCAGCTACAGAGCTTTGTTGTTGCTATGATGTTGTTATGAGAATATTAGAAATAGAACATTATCATTGCCTATGATGATCTATTATGAATAAACGAGCCACACATGTACACACTTACACACGCTTTGTTCAAAAAAGGCAAAAGCAAAAAGCATCTGGATTCCTTTTAGTTTAACTTACTTTGATTTGATTTGACCATACTGGCGCAAGGATAACAAGGATCATGCTGCGCCGAAGTTTAACTTACTTGAGCTTACTATAGCATTCACTGTGCTGCTCAGAGCTCCTGCACTGTTTTACCAGGACTCAGTAAGCACGGAGCAGGCACAGTGAAGCAATGCAATATGAAATATGCAGTACCATGTGTAACCTTGATGTATTGCCTTTTTTGAGTTTGTGTAGGAAAATTAGATCATGAAAACTGGTGAACCTTTAATCAATAATATCTACGTCACATGTACTATACGCATAGCGACACAGTGTTCAAGAAAGGCAAAAGCAAAGAACCATCAACATCCTTTTTAGTTTAATTTACTTGCACTTACTATATGATCAACTGTGCTGCTCAGAGCTCCTGCGCTGTTTTACCAGGATTCAGTAAGCACGGAGCAGGCACAGTGAAGCAATGCAATATGAAATATGCAGTACCATGTGTAACCTTGATGTATTGCCTTTTTTGAGTCTGTGTGGGAAAATTAGATCATGAAAACTGGTGAACCTTTAATCAATAATATCTACGTCACATGTACTATACGCATAGCGACACAGTGTTCAAGAAAGGCAAAAGCAAAGAACCATCAACATCCTTTTTAGTTTAATTTACTTGCACTTACTATATGATCAACTGTGCTGCTCAGAGCTCCTGCGCTGTTTTACCAGGATTCAGTAAGCACGGAGCAGGCACAGTGAAGCAATGCAATATGAAATATGCAGTACCATGTGTAACCTTGATGTATTGCCTTTTTTGAGTCTGTGTGGGAAAATTAGATCATGAAAACTGGTGAACCTTTAATCAATAATATCTACGTCACATGTACTATACGCATAGCGACACAGTGTTCAAGAAAGGCAAAAGCAAAGAACCATCAACATCCTTTTTAGTTTAATTTACTTGCACTTACTATATGATCAACTGTGCTGCTCAAAGCTCCTGCACTGTTTTACCAGGATTCAGTAAGCACGGAGCAGGCACAGTGAAGCAATGCAATATGAAATATGCAGTACCATGTGTAACCTTGATGTATTGCCTTTTTTGAGTCTGTGTGGGAAAATTAGATCATGAAAACTGGTGAACCTTTAATCAATAATATCTACGTCACATGTACTATACGCATAGCGACACAGTGTTCAAGAAAGGCAAAAGCAAAGAACCATCAACATCCTTTTTAGTTTAATTTACTTGCACTTACTATATGATCAACTGTGCTGCTCAGAGCTCCTGCGCTGTATTACCAGGATTCAGTAGGCACGGAGCAGGCACAGTGAAGCAATGCAATATGAAATATGCAGTACCATGTGTAACCTTGATGTATTGCCTTTTTTGAGTCTGTGTGGGAAAATTAGATCATGAAAACTGGTGAACCTTTAATCAATAATATCTACGTCACATGTACTATACGCATAGCGACACAGTCTTCAAGAAAGGCAAAAGCAAAGAACCATCAACATCCTTTTTAGTTTAATTTACTTGCACTTACTATATGATCAACTGTGCTGCTCAGAGCTCCTGCGCTGTATTACCAGGATTCAGTAGGCACGGAGCAGGCACAGTGAAGCAATGCAATATGAAATATGCAGTACCATGTGTAACCTTGATGTATTGCCTTTTTTGAGTCTGTGTGGGAAAATTAGATCATGAAAACTGGTGAACCTTTAATCAATAATATCTACGTCACATGTACTATACGCATAGCGACACAGTGTTCAAGAAAGGCAAAAGCAAAGAACCATCAACATCCTTTTTAGTTTAATTTACTTGCACTTACTATATGATCAACTGTGCTGCTCAGAGCTCCTGCGCTGTATTACCAGGATTCAGTAAGCACGGAGCAGGCACAGTGAAGCAATGCAATATGAAATATGCAGTACCATGTGTAACCTTGATGTATTGCCTTTTTTGAGTCTGTGTGGGAAAATTAGATCATGAAAACTGGTGAACCTTTAATCAATAATATCTACGTCACATGTACTATACGCATAGCGACACAGTGTTCAAGAAAGGCAAAAGCAAAGAACCATCAACATCCTTTTTAGTTTAATTTACTTGCACTTACTATATGATCAACTGTGCTGCTCAGAGCTCCTGCGCTGTTTTACCAGGATTCAGTAAGCACGGAGCAGGCACAGTGAAGCAATGCAATATGAAATATGCAGTACCATGTGTAACCTTGATGTATTGCCTTTTTTGAGTCTGTGTGGGAAAATTAGATCATGAAAACTGGTGAACCTTTAATCAATAATATCTACGTCACATGTACTATACGCATAGCGACACAGTGTTCAAGAAAGGCAAAAGCAAAGAACCATCAACATCCTTTTTAGTTTAATTTACTTGCACTTACTATATGATCAACTGTGCTGCTCAGAGCTCCTGCGCTGTATTACCAGGATTCAGTAGGCACGGAGCAGGCACAGTGAAGCAATGCAATATGAAATATGCAGTACCATGTGTAACCTTGATGTATTGCCTTTTTTGAGTCTGTGTGGGAAAATTAGATCATGAAAACTGGTGAACCTTTAATCAATAATATCTACGTCACATGTACTATACGCATAGCGACACAGTGTTCAAGAAAGGCAAAAGCAAAGAACCATCAACATCCTTTTTAGTTTAATTTACTTGCACTTACTATATGATCAACTGTGCTGCTCAGAGCTCCTGCGCTGTTTTACCAGGATTCAGTAAGCACGGAGCAGGCACAGTGAAGCAATGCAATATGAAATATGCAGTACCATGTGTAACCTTGATGTATTGCCTTTTTTGAGTCTGTGTGGGAAAATTAGATCATGAAAACTGGTGAACCTTTAATCAATAATATCTACGTCACATGTACTATACGCATAGCGACACAGTGTTCAAGAAAGGCAAAAGCAAAGAACCATCAACATCCTTTTTAGTTTAATTTACTTGCACTTACTATATGATCAACTGTGCTGCTCAGAGCTCCTGCGCTGTATTACCAGGATTCAGTAGGCACGGAGCAGGCACAGTGAAGCAATGCAATATGAAATATGCAGTACCATGTGTAACCTTGATGTATTGCCTTTTTTGAGTCTGTGTGGGAAAATTAGATCATGAAAACTGGTGAACCTTTAATCAATAATATCTACGTCACATGTACTATACGCATAGCGACACAGTGTTCAAGAAAGGCAAAAGCAAAGAACCATCAACATCCTTTTTAGTTTAATTTACTTGCACTTACTATATGATCAACTGTGCTGCTCAGAGCTCCTGCGCTGTTTTACCAGGATTCAGTAAGCACGGAGCAGGCACAGTGAAGCAATGCAATATGAAATATGCAGTACCATGTGTAACCTTGATGTATTGCCTTTTTTGAGTCTGTGTGGGAAAATTAGATCATGAAAACTGGTGAACCTTTAATCAATAATATCTACGTCACATGTACTATACGCATAGCGACACAGTGTTCAAGAAAGGCAAAAGCAAAGAACCATCAACATCCTTTTTAGTTTAATTTACTTGCACTTACTATATGATCAACTGTGCTGCTCAGAGCTCCTGCGCTGTATTACCAGGATTCAGTAGGCACGGAGCAGGCACAGTGAAGCAATGCAATATGAAATATGCAGTACCATGTGTAACCTTGATGTATTGCCTTTTTTGAGTCTGTGTGGGAAAATTAGATCATGAAAACTGGTGAACCTTTAATCAATAATATCTACGTCACATGTACTATACGCATAGCGACACAGTGTTCAAGAAAGGCAAAAGCAAAGAACCATCAACATCCTTTTTAGTTTAATTTACTTGCACTTACTATATGATCAACTGTGCTGCTCAGAGCTCCTGCGCTGTTTTACCAGGATTCAGTAAGCACGGAGCAGGCACAGTGAAGCAATGCAATATGAAATATGCAGTACCATGTGTAACCTTGATGTATTGCCTTTTTTGAGTCTGTGTGGGAAAATTAGATCATGAAAACTGGTGAACCTTTAATCAATAATATCTACGTCACATGTACTATACGCATAGCGACACAGTGTTCAAGAAAGGCAAAAGCAAAGAACCATCAACATCCTTTTTAGTTTAATTTACTTGCACTTACTATATGATCAACTGTGCTGCTCAGAGCTCCTGCGCTGTTTTACCAGGATTCAGTAAGCACGGAGCAGGCACAGTGAAGCAATGCAATATGAAATATGCAGTACCATGTGTAACCTTGATGTATTGCCTTTTTTGAGTCTGTGTGGGAAAATTAGATCATGAAAACTGGTGAACCTTTAATCAATAATATCTACGTCACATGTACTATACGCATAGCGACACAGTGTTCAAGAAAGGCAAAAGCAAAGAACCATCAACATCCTTTTTAGTTTAATTTACTTGCACTTACTATATGATCAACTGTGCTGCTCAGAGCTCCTGCGCTGTATTACCAGGATTCAGTAGGCACGGAGCAGGCACAGTGAAGCAATGCAATATGAAATATGCAGTACCATGTGTAACCTTGATGTATTGCCTTTTTTGAGTCTGTGTGGGAAAATTAGATCATGAAAACTGGTGAACCTTTAATCAATAATATCTACGTCACATGTACTATACGCATAGCGACACAGTGTTCAAGAAAGGCAAAAGCAAAGAACCATCAACATCCTTTTTAGTTTAATTTACTTGCACTTACTATATGATCAACTGTGCTGCTCAGAGCTCCTGCGCTGTATTACCAGGATTCAGTAGGCACGGAGCAGGCACAGTGAAGCAATGCAATATGAAATATGCAGTACCATGTGTAACCTTGATGTATTGCCTTTTTTGAGTCTGTGTGGGAAAATTAGATCATGAAAACTGGTGAACCTTTAATCAATAATATCTACGTCACATGTACTATACGCATAGCGACACAGTGTTCAAGAAAGGCAAAAGCAAAGAACCATCAACATCCTTTTTAGTTTAATTTACTTGCACTTACTATATGATCAACTGTGCTGCTCAGAGCTCCTGCGCTGTATTACCAGGATTCAGTAGGCACGGAGCAGGCACAGTGAAGCAATGCAATATGAAATATGCAGTACCATGTGTAACCTTGATGTATTGCCTTTTTTGAGTCTGTGTGGGAAAATTAGATCATGAAAACTGGTGAACCTTTAATCAATAATATCTACGTCACATGTACTATACGCATAGCGACACAGTGTTCAAGAAAGGCAAAAGCAAAGAACCATCAACATCCTTTTTAGTTTAATTTACTTGCACTTACTATATGATCAACTGTGCTGCTCAGAGCTCCTGCGCTGTATTACCAGGATTCAGTAAGCACGGAGCAGGCACAGTGAAGCAATGCAATATGAAATATGCAGTACCATGTGTAACCTTGATGTATTGCCTTTTTTGAGTCTGTGTGGGAAAATTAGATCATGAAAACTGGTGAACCTTTAATCAATAATATCTACGTCACATGTACTATACGCATAGCGACACAGTGTTCAAGAAAGGCAAAAGCAAAGAACCATCAACATCCTTTTTAGTTTAATTTACTTGCACTTACTATATGATCAACTGTGCTGCTCAGAGCTCCTGCACTGTTTTACCAGGATTCAGTAAGCACGGAGCAGGCACAGTGAAGCAATGCAATATGAAATATGCAGTACCATGTGTAACCTTGATGTATTGCCTTTTTTGAGTCTGTGTGGGAAAATTAGATCATGAAAACTGGTGAACCTTTAATCAATAATATCTACGTCACATGTACTATACGCATAGCGACACAGTGTTCAAGAAAGGCAAAAGCAAAGAACCATCAACATCCTTTTTAGTTTAATTTACTTGCACTTACTATATGATCAACTGTGCTGCTCAGAGCTCCTGCACTGTTTTACCAGGATTCAGTAAGCACGGAGCAGGCACAGTGAAGCAATGCAATATGAAATATGCAGTACCATGTGTAACCTTGATGTATTGCCTTTTTTGAGTCTGTGTGGGAAAATTAGATCATGAAAACTGGTGAACCTTTAATCAATAATATCTACGTCACATGTACTATACGCATAGCGACACAGTGTTCAAGAAAGGCAAAAGCAAAGAACCATCAACATCCTTTTTAGTTTAATTTACTTGCACTTACTATATGATCAACTGTGCTGCTCAGAGCTCCTGCACTGTTTTACCAGGATTCAGTAAGCACGGAGCAGGCACAGTGAAGCAATGCAATATGAAATATGCAGTACCATGTGTAACCTTGATGTATTGCCTTTTTTGAGTCTGTGTGGGAAAATTAGATCATGAAAACTGGTGAACCTTTAATCAATAATATCTACGTCACATGTACTATACGCATAGCGACACAGTGTTCAAGAAAGGCAAAAGCAAAGAACCATCAACATCCTTTTTAGTTTAATTTACTTGCACTTACTATATGATCAACTGTGCTGCTCAGAGCTCCTGCACTGTTTTACCAGGATTCAGTAAGCACGGAGCAGGCACAGTGAAGCAATGCAATATGAAATATGCAGTACCATGTGTAACCTTGATGTATTGCCTTTTTTGAGTCTGTGTGGGAAAATTAGATCATGAAAACTGGTGAACCTTTAATCAATAATATCTACGTCACATGTACTATACGCATAGCGACACAGTGTTCAAGAAAGGCAAAAGCAAAGAACCATCAACATCCTTTTTAGTTTAATTTACTTGCACTTACTATATGATCAACTGTGCTGCTCAGAGCTCCTGCACTGTTTTACCAGGATTCAGTAAGCACGGAGCAGGCACAGTGAAGCAATGCAATATGAAATATGCAGTACCATGTGTAACCTTGATGTATTGCCTTTTTTGAGTCTGTGTGGGAAAATTAGATCATGAAAACTGGTGAACCTTTAATCAATAATATCTACGTCACATGTACGATACGCATAGCGACACAGTGTTCAAGAAAGGCAAAAGCAAAGAACCATCAACATCCTTTTTAGTTTAATTTACTTGCACTTACTATATGATCAACTGTGCTGCTCAGAGCTCCTGCACTGTTTTACCAGGATTCAGTAAGCACGGAGCAGGCACAGTGAAGCAATGCAATATGAAATATGCAGTACCATGTGTAACCTTGATGTATTGCCTTTTTTGAGTCTGTGTGGGAAAATTAGATCATGAAAACTGGTGAACCTTTAATCAATAATATCTACGTCACATGTACTATACGCATAGCGACACAGTGTTCAAGAAAGGCAAAAGCAAAGAACCATCAACATCCTTTTTAGTTTAATTTACTTGCACTTACTATATGATCAACTGTGCTGCTCAGAGCTCCTGCACTGTTTTACCAGGATTCAGTAAGCACGGAGCAGGCACAGTGAAGCAATGCAATATGAAATATGCAGTACCATGTGTAACCTTGATGTATTGCCTTTTTTGAGTCTGTGTGGGAAAATTAGATCATGAAAACTGGTGAACCTTTAATCAATAATATCTACGTCACATGTACTATACGCATAGCGACACAGTGTTCAAGAAAGGCAAAAGCAAAGAACCATCAACATCCTTTTTAGTTTAATTTACTTGCACTTACTATATGATCAACTGTGCTGCTCAGAGCTCCTGCGCTGTTTTACCAGGATTCAGTAAGCACGGAGCAGGCACAGTGAAGCAATGCAATATGAAACATCCAATACCATGTCTAAACCTGATCTGTTGCCTTCCCTGAACGATGTGAGAGCAAATTACCACAATGAAGGAAATAAATCAGCAAAAGCCAATCTGAAAAGCAGCTTGCAGGGAGGGCAGTGCTGAAAGAATGTGAGAATATACTACAGCAGAACTGAACCTTTCTTTTTGTTCAAATAAATAAAAGAAATCCTCTGCTCCAGACAGTTGTGGGGTCATACGCGCCCATTCTAAATTATTGCTGCTATAGGCTTTCAGAACAACTCTCCCATGCTGATAGCCACTGAAATATGCAGTGCATTACAGTGCATGGGATTACATTTCAGAAATGTTGGTAGTACTGAAACTCCACTTCAAATTTGGATAATGTCAATATGATATGACGAGATCTACATTCGTATTCATGAAGGAAGTGTCTTGCGCTTTCTTCTGCTCTGTTTCTGCTCTACTGAAATTTGCCTGTTTGCAGCATTCGTCAACCTTAAAAGTGATTCTTAGGACGACAAACATAGAATGGAATTTCGTCATGCAAACTACATCACAAAAGGGTTCACGACTGGACTGCTTTAAGATGTGCAGCAAGTTTGCCTTTACATTTTTCTTGTGCAATATGTCACCAACATTTTCCTGAAATGTCGTCTCCAGTTTCTGATAATATTCAAAGAAGGCACTTGAAGGGACACAGGTTTGTTCATTAGCACGCAAATAAAGAAACACACTAGAAGGGTCCTGAAGGTCATACTGTGTCCCTTTGAGTAGTTCACTGCAGTTGCTACAGTTGGACGTTTTGAGGAACAATTCAACCAAGTGTCCTGCATATGCAAAGCGCGCATTTAGATCAGCAGCACCAATGTCAGGGGACGTATCTAATGTCTCGCTTGAAGGCAGATCATGCTCTGGTTCCTCTGGTGGAACAGATGCAACAGTAGAAAACGGCATGCGTTTTAGTTCATTGAGGATTAGGCTCAGCTCGGTGGCTTCGCAGTTACCCCTGCCTGTCGCATTGACAACTTTGCTTGCCAATGTATGCTTCAAACCAGCAACAAACTGAAATGCATTAGGTGTTTTATTGCTTCCATGCATTTGCCGAAACTGTCCAAACATGTTTTCTAGGGGATCTTGGTTGAGTCGCCTCGTGCGCAGGTGCTCAAAGTTCGAATTCTCATGGAGGTCATCCCACAACGCAAGCACAGCATTAATTGCTACTTGCCAACCATTCACTGTTGGTGGCTCTCTAGCACAACCAATAAATTTCCAGCTAGAAATTCGCTCGGCGGCAGATTGCAAAATTTCTTTATGCTTAGTAGATGCTGGTATCGCATATCTCATTTTTTTGTCCTCGCTCTGAGCAGTTGAAGAACTGTTAAGGGTATCAAAGAGAATATCCATCTGTTGCAAGAAATCTGATGTCGCAGCAGCAGCAGGTGGCATCTCTCCCACTACAATGAGAACCGCAATGCCTGCTGACACGCTGTCACTAAGGACTTGTGTTGCAAACTTGACCCTCATGCGGTTGAACACTGTTGGGTTGATATGGTTCTCTGTGAGCTTCGGTGCAAGGCGTGCCTTGAGGGGGTAGTTACTCTCATAGAACTGTTTGATGAAAGCCCACTGAACGTTTTTCTCAGCACTTCCATTCAGAAGGTCATACTTGAGCAAATGATTCCGGGTTGTGTTCATCAGGTGCGGAGGGTCAAACATAAAATACACCTTGTGGTCATTCACAAGAAAATATGGCTGTGAGGGGGATACTTCCAAATTTCTCGCTAAGGCACTGTTGCTTGAACCTTGGTCACAGACAACCACCTTTACAAAAATATTTGCTGATTGCAACCGTTGAATCAATTGTACGAGCAGAGCCTGCAGAGTATTTGCTGAAGCTGCGGATTTCGACAGAACATACGCTAGGGGCTGGATCCACGTTGTAGAGATACCGGACAGCATTACGAGAAGAGCTGAGTTTGCCAACTGAGGTTCTCTCTCTTGGCCATTGTCAACAAAACCAAGCACTACATCAGAACCGCGATCATACTGTAGATGTTGCTTGATAGACATCTCATCAAACATCAACATGCATGTACGGTCCTTCAGTGGTAGATCCTTAAGCTTGGCCTCCAGCCTATTGAGAACTTCGGGCACCACTCCAGGCTCCACATGAATATCCTTTAGCCAATTACGGAGGGTACGCTCAGTTGGCAAAGCCAGGAACCGACTTAAAAATCTGTAAGCCCTCGGCCCCATGAAGTGCAATTTTAGGGCTAAACCCCGGAAGTACTCAGGCCACCGGCGCCCATACTTGCGAAAACGCTGCAGGTACAACTGAACCCTGAAAATTTCAAGTGCCTCCTTTGACATATACCGTGATGCACCGTTAATTATCTGAGCTCTTGACAAGGTACTTATCTGTGCTGTCGAAACAGTTCTTCTAGCACGAAACAGACTTTTTCGCAGCTTGTCACGTGACGCCCTTAGTGACTGAATTAGAGAAGTGGTCCTTGGAGTCCTCACAATGTTGGGTCTGCCTCCCCTGTGTATTCTTGGTGTAGCTGCTGCAGTAAAGAAAATATAAGAGACAAATAAATAAATAACAATAAAGCAAACAATGTCACCGTGTGAACAAAACGAAACACAGGTATGCTACGGCAACAGAGTTGCAGAATATAGTCATTTATTCTCCATCATAATTATGCAAAGTAGGGCAGCATAATCTGTTTTCCTGTCACAACTATTAATTTGATTACCCCTCCCCCCCCAAAAAAAAAGAAAGAACCGAAAAATTTCCTCTGTTCCTCTTTCTCTAGCTGCTACTATACTTATCACTACCACTATCACTCTCATTATCTTCCCCATGACAAACGCTCGGCCTCGCGCATCGCATCGCGGCTCGCTATCTCTCGAATCACCACAGTCACCGTACATTGGTTATCAGCGATAGGTTAGAGCAAAATGTGAGAGCGTTGCTAACATTTACTCAGCCCTCATAGATGGCGTCGCAACACGTCGCGCGGCACATGATGTGCGTATTGCGCAACGTATGCGAGAATCGAAAGTACTTGTCGCGAGTTGAGTGAGGCCAGGAGACAAAAGGCGTCAAGTCGGACCAGACTATTTTATTGACCGTTCGGGCCGGTCGCTCGAGTAGAAGAAGAAGTAACTAGCTCGCATCTCGCGAGCGCGAGGTGGCAGGGCAGAAAAAGGGTCATGTGGCCAAAGGCGATGTTGGTGCAGCTAGTGCTGCTACATACTACTGTCCCAACCCGAACGTCTACAGGTACTGAGGTGAGAGTTCATCCTACGAATTTCCCGCGTGACATTTTGCGATCATCTCGTTCCGGAGGCACACTTAGTGTTGAGGTTTCAGATGTCTGTTATATACGACCACCAGTTCGTGGGTGATTCGATGATGCTGCGACTGGCGGAGCGTATCACTCGGCGAAAGAGGAGCGATCTACGTAAGTGCTGATCACATTTACAAGTTAACTATTGCACACTGCTGAGGTCCACGATTGTGTGCACCCCTCCCTTCTCTTCTCAATATGCATGTTACCGCGGTGCCGGCGTACGGGGAGGGGGGAGGATTTTCGAGCAGGAAGCACCCGTTTTATGGTCACAACGTGGATGAACAGAAACTAGTAAGAGGCGGGGGTCATGAGGTAGTGGCCTACCTACCCCCTACCCTGATTGTACCTCTATAAACATAACTGTGAGGTGAGGTGTCGCTTCCACCTCAGGCTTTTTTTTTTAATTGTGAAAGCCTCATTTTTGAAAGGAACAAAAATCAGTGCTCAGTTACATTCATTTTTCAGAATCTTCAGTTTTGAAGCCCGGTGCCACATGCCAGGCTTTACTGCACGCACTTGAGAATTGCGAAAATATTCACAGAAAAGTCATCATAATGATTGGCACTAATGACATCAAAAAGGTAAGCACATATTGAAGAAAATGTATTGATGCTTCACTCAATCTTTGATGCTGCAGAATGTTATTGAAAGGCCTTTGATTTTCGTGGTAAAACCTTCCTAGTTTATGTATGTTCATTCTTTTTTTTTTTTGAAAAGATGAGAGATTCGAAAAGAATCAAAGACACCTCAGCAGTCACCAACCACATCAAGACACGAGTGGACAAAGTAATACTTTTAACACTTCCGCCATGCCCACTTGTCTCTAAAACATCTAGGGCATGGCACACGCTTCACGCAGTCAACACACATATACAGACACTACAGTGTGGTAAGTTGCTCAGATAATGCAATAAATACTATCATGACATAGCCGACTATGGAAAAAAGATGAAGTGGCATCCTTGTGCAAATTTAGTGTTTACTGTAAACGGTGTATGTATCTTTCATGCCTTTTAAACAAAAGTATGAGCCATTATGTTCAACGCTTGCAGATGACATTCAGCTCTTGGATATACACAAGATCTTCATAAAGGGTCCCAGAAAGCCGAATTATGGCATGTACGAGAGGTAAGTTAGCAAAATGATCAAGCTTGACAGAGCTGGATGGGAATCTTTAAAAAATTATGCTTATGTTGTCTGAAACCTTTACTTGTACATAGGAGGTACAGACGTCGGCGCAACGAGGCAGCACCAAGGACTGACCTTGTGCATTGGAATAGGAAGGGCATGGATGCTGTTCACAAGGCCACAAAAGATCACCTGGGACTGTAATATCTAAAACTGTGCTAGACACACGATTAAAAATGAACATAACGGCATAGCACGGTAATAGCTAACCATCATCCCGAATGACATCATTATCTGCCCTGACTTGTTGAAAATTTATGAACTGCATCAGTGTCACAACAAAGGCTTACGCATTCCACTTTCAACAAATCAGGGCAGATAATGTTATCATTTGAGTAGATGGTTGGCTAGGAACGTGCTATGCGGTGAAGTTCATTTTTATGAGTGCAGTGTTTTCAATCTGTTTCGTGTTCTATACAGTGCGAGCATTGTGAATAACGGTGGAACAGGAGAAATTAATATGCATACTGGGTCGACAAGGGGGAACTACGCCGTCATTCGTCTGGATGAACTGCTAAAAAGCCCATGTAAAACCTCAACCTGCAGAGCCAGTGGTAGGATTCCGAACCCATTACCTACCAACCTTGAGCATAGCCGTCACCAAGATGCAAATTCTTTTACCCACTTTGCAATGCCATTGTTAGACAGCGATTTTCTACTGGTTTTCGTTAGAATGAATATTCTCTTTACTGCTACCATTTCGTTCTCAGTAGGCAAATAATTCGTACAGGCAGCATAATGGTAAATGACCACATACCAGATGAACCCAATGAATCAGGAGCCAACACAGGTGACTGGGAGCAAATGTCGGCACCTCCAAGGGCTGTAAAGGAAAAAAAAGTACTTAAAATAAACCAAGAGAAATGTTGAGTAAGGACACTCACTGGGTGGTGACAGCCGGTCCAGGTTTGCAGTGGTTGGTGTATCACTCACACTGCCGCAAGGATCTAAAAAAAAAAATACAAAAGCGAGCAGGAATTCCATGAAAATGCTGTGGCAAAAAAAAAAAAAAAACACCTGTCGAGGTATTGGTAGATGGTATAGGAACATGAGATGGTCTTGGAACAGGTGAAGGTGGGGAAACTGGTGTGTCAGGTGTGCCAGGTGGCTCCGAAAGAACGCAGGGTTCCTGTGGTTGTTCTTGTGACTGAAGAGACACATCTAAAGAAAAATTGACACAGCGGCATATTTACCTCTCATTTCAAACACAATATGCATTATTACTGTCATTATTGTGATTAGTACTTTAGTGTAAATGTCCTAGAACATGCAAGTGCTCAAGAAAGGACCACCGTTGTTTTAGGCAGTGACACAACCCAGCAAATGGAGTACCACGCACATAATGATTAAAACATGAAACAGATGAAGGTGGTGAAACCGGAAAAAAAACATTTAGAAAAAGAAAATTACGTATGTGTTACAGTAGAGAGATGTGAGAGCGACTAACCTTCCACTGGCATATCTGATGCACCATGAGGCTCCTGTGTTTGCTCTTGTGATTGAAGAGGCATATCTAAAGGAGAATGACCACAGAGGCATAGTTAGCAACCTGTCCCACTGTCAATCACAATATTTGTGTTACTGCTGTCAATATAGTGAAAGTGTGTATGAAAAGATATATAAACCTGTTATGCAGAGGAAAAGTGCAACAAAAGAAGCAACAGGGCACATCATTGACTTTACTAGGAATTAACAGTGATCTATGGAGAACCCCCTACAGCCCCCCCCTCCAAAAAAAAACAAGAAAATTGGAGGAGATCCCACTACAATTTTGTGAGATTGTGCATTATTTTGTCAAAACTCCACCCCCCCCCCCCCAGGGACGAAATTCTTGGTAAACCACTGATTATGCATGAAACGTGATGCACAAAATGGATGAAATTACCATAATCAAGTGCAAGTAGCCCAGGCCATTGTCTCTGCAGTGAAGTACTGGCTTGTCCTAAAAGGGAAAAAAAAAACCGTCATATTCAAACCTGCCCACATGCAACCTTCGAACGTCTACAGATTGACTTGAATGGACGTGTGGTTCACACCGTCCCCACATATGTACCTCGTCCAGTTCCACAACCACTGTCTACAGATTGATCTAATTAGGGTATAACTAAAACATACATGCACAACTGAAGTGAAAAACCTCACCCTGCAGCGGAACTGTCGGACAAGCTGTCTTCTTCAACCGTACTTTGGCACGAGAGATGAAACAGTCCGGTGAGAAGTGCTCGCCACACAAAAGCCTACAACTTAGAGCTGAGCCTGCCAAATCGTTCAGGTTCAGCTCAGGGCGTTGTGCATAGGCGATCCACGCAGATTTCCTATTTGAACACCACAACACACGTGTCACAAGCATCCGTGTATCACGCTAAATGAATAACAGCTATGCATGTGATAGTGACACATGGAGTATAACGAGAACACATAATCTGACAGCGGCGTCCGAGCGCAACTCTCATTATGAAACGCCTCAAACGCCAATCGATGACTCGTAGTAGACTTCACACGATAGACCTGCATTTTGTCCTTCAATGGAAAGTAACAAAACTTGTCTTACCGTTCATCGATGGGAAATCGGAAGATTGAATGTCGGCTTCCATGCGTGCGATTTGTACATCCTTTGGCCGTGCAAGGACGTCCTGAGATGTTCTTCTTCCTCTTTCTGTTGCCGTGATGACTAGTTGAATCTGCCATTGTGTTTTCACGAAGCAATGTAGCAGTGCTAAGTTTCCAGAATGTAAATCGCAACTATTACACACAGTCAGCGTCGGAGTCCTTCCGTTGAGCGGTTCGCGTTCGCGCGTTCGGACGCTCGCTTGGCTCGCTCCTCAATCAAATGACTCTCGCCCAATCAGCGCGAAGGAAACTGACGCCAGTTCTTGGCGACCAATGAGCATCCAAATACTTATACATATAATGCGCAGCCAATGAGAGATCTTCCGAGCTGGCACGCCGGTGGCGACAATATTTTCGAGGCGCTGCGTTTCGCTTTAGAGCCGGCGGCTGGCCACGTGTCGTCGGGGCGCCCTAAGCGAACTTTTCGCGGGAGTTCCCTGACCAGAAAGAGTATTGAGGGACCGTGGTTCTATTAATTTATGCCATATTCATGCACGGAATGTAGTGACACGTGAATACAGCTGCGCCGATAATAAACCTGCAGCAGTGGCAGTGTTTTGCTCCGCAGAGCCGCGAATGTGTTTAGTACTGACCCTAGCGTTAGTCATCTTTTTATTGGATGAGAAGTCATCTCGTGATAGCCAAGGTTACATTGTGGCGTCCAAGTATTCCCTCTTATCATCGTCACTGAGTACATTTTCTGTCCTTTTGCAATGCAGGTATCTTTTCATCGTTTCCCTAAAGACGGCACACAGTTCAAGAAGTGGATCATCGCCATAACGAGAGATGAAGGCCCTGATTTTCGTGTGACCAAGTACACAAAGGTGTGCTAAAAACATTTCTGCACATCTGACTTTATTCCTGGTGTTGCCAGTGGTCACCGACTTCTCAGAAACACAGCTGTGCCATCAGTGTTTGCGTTTAACAAGCCGTGCAGCCTTTGGAAGCCACCAAAACAGCGTGCTGCACAACTGCTACCACGATCACCAGCCGCACAGTCAAGTCAAGCACAAAAGCCAACCGAAACCGTAGATGTTCCGACCGAGGAATATGACATACCCATCACCGACAGTGACATGAATGGCGACAACCCTATCGAACCTGCCCTTAATGCCCCAGGCACAGAGGGGCAGGAGCATCTGCTATCTATCATCGTAGGGAAGGATCAAGAAATATTGAAACTTCTAGACAAGCGTGCTGCCTTAGAGGAACAGCTTACATCTGCCAGGGCAGCCATCCACGAACTGCGGGCACAAAATGAATCTCTAGCGTGCCAGCTTGACGAAGAAAAACAAAGGACATCAAATTTTCCCCTCGAAAAGCTCAAGCATTCAGATGAAGTTCATGCTTTACACCGGTTTGCCCTGCTATGAACAGTTCATGAGTTTGATGGAGTTCTTGGACCCAGGTGAACGTGGCTGTAATGTTTTGCGCACTGAGGACAGCAGTAGTACAACAAGGTCTACTGCAGGCCGGAAAAGAAAACTTAGTGTAGAAGATGAACTCTTCTTGGTCTTAGTTCGACAGCGACTTGATCTGCTTGAGGCTGACCTATGTCACAGGTTTTGCGTCACACAATC
This sequence comes from Ornithodoros turicata, assembly GCF_037126465.1. Lineage (NCBI taxonomy): Eukaryota > Metazoa > Arthropoda > Arachnida > Ixodida > Argasidae > Ornithodoros > Ornithodoros turicata. Next base: position 125,683 of record NW_026999327.1, on the reverse strand, counting down.
TGCGGTATCCAGGATATGCACATCATGGATAAACTTCATGTATGCCAAGCTCTGCACCCTGCCTCTTTGGGCCCCAAGGGAAGTCATCGATGCAACAATGCCGACAGAGTTTCTGCACAAATATGCTTCAACAAGGGTGATCCTTGATGCGACCGAAATACGCTGTGAAGTGCCTTCATCTCTGTCACTACAGTCAAGCACGTACTCGTCTTACAAGTCGTCAAACACATTTAAAGGCCTCATAGGGGTGTCACCAAATGGACTGGTCAGCTTTGTGTCCGAGCTGTTCACGGGATCTACGTCAGACAGAAAGTGCGTCTCACGGAATGAGTTCCTGGGGCCAGATTTCGAAGAAAATGATGTCGCAATGGCGGACAAGGGTTTTCTGATTGCGGACCTCTTGGAAAAGAAGGGAGTACAGGGTGTGTGCAGAAAAACATGACCCGCATTTTTACATGTAACTCGTTGTCTACTTAGCCGCACGACGGCGTATTATAGCGTACAAAAAAATCCTGGAAGCCATACTCAGTGTAAAAAAATAAACAGAGCGCGAAAACATGGGCTTCCATGCATTAGAATAGGGCGGTCATGACAGTGCATTGTAGTGCATTTCCGTCTCATGAGAGTTGTGTGCAGGCACCGCTAGGGGTACTACCGATGAGCATCCATGTGGGACATCGTTTCGATTTATGCACCGATAGCTCCCCTAGCGGTACTTGAACACAACTCTCCTACGTGCACCATGTTGCCCTTTCACATACACCCTGTTGTCCACCATGTTGCCCTATTCTGATGCACGGAAGCCGACGTTTTCGTTGTTCCGTTTATTTTTTAAGCTGGGTATGGCTTCCACAATTTTTCTACAGATTTCACACGCATAAATGCGCCATCGTGCGCCACCGGAAGTTCGTTAGTTAGGTAGGCAACAAGCTATGTGCCTAAATGCGGGTCATGTTTTTCTGCACACACCCTGTACTTCTGAATATGCCCCCATTTCTGAGAGATGGGACATTCTCAAGGGAAGAAGTGCTTCGAACACAAGAGATTGCTTCCCTACGGATACGTGTGGAGCGACGAATACAGCGCATCAAGGGGTACCACATCTTCGACAGGCCAATCCCACTTTCATTGGCTCCTGTCATCAACCAAATCTGGACTGTGACACTATTCTTGTGTGACACTGTGACGCTATTCTTGCAAACTTTCAAAGCCCTTTAATTCAACACTGAAGTAGTGCAGTTACAGAAGAAAAAAAATTGGTGCACCTTTGAAATCAACAGGATGTGGCATATCCATGATGCCCTTCCATGTTATTTGCATCACAAGAAACAGCAAAATGAATAAGAGAGCTGACGTTTGACTGCTCTACAGGACATCCGAAGGCGTAGTGCACGGGAGACGCCTTTCACATCCAACCTCCTCCACAGTTGCGGAACTTTATGCCATCCTTTTCTTTCTACAACACATCGCTGATTTTACACCCCGGGAATGGGCAGTCTTTACAGACTCCAAATCTGCACTTCAAGGAATTGAAAATTCCGGCATACGAGGCCCATCCGCACCCCTAGTCACAGATGTGTTAATAGCTTACCACACTATCTACGCAGCAGGCCACAGGCTAGTTCTCCAGTGGGTTCCAGCCCATTGTGGTGTCGTGGGGAACGAGCAGGCCGACAGCGCCGCACAAGCAGCACTCTCGTATCGGAAACAGACCAGTATTGTTCTGCTGGGAGGAGACCGCCGTTCAATTCTGCGACGCCTAGAGACACCCCTGGCTTCCCGCCAACGGACAACCGACATTTTTGCCACGAAACACCTCCCGTCAAGATGCTGCATTAATCCACCGAATGTGCCTCCATGTGGCCTTTACAGCTCAGTGGCGTTACCGCTTGAGACAAGTTGACTCTCCCACCTGCTGCCACTGTGGTGCTCTTGAGGATCTGGAGCATATTCTTCTTCATTGCCCTCACTACCAACCCTCCCAAATCACACTCTCCGAGTCTCTTCGTCAGCTGGACTCTCGCCCCTTCTCCCTATCGAAATTGCTTGGTCCCTGGCCCAATCCAGCCCAGTAACGCTCTGCGCTCAAAGCTCTTCTGACATTTCTGGACACCATCGGACTTCGATCGTTATTGTGAAGGGGCTCGTTATTTTATTCCCCACATTCCCACCGCAATGGGGTAGAGTATCGCCTGTGGCGATGAAACTCCCCACTCTCCAAGGTCAAAAATAAAGTTGTTGTTGACTCCTCTACAGAATCATTCATGGAACTGTGCTAAAGGCATCCAGAGTTTGTGCAGCACGTCACGAGGACTTTATTAATGCTTTGAAGTGGTAGGGTAGCACAGTGGCATGGAAAGCAGGAGAAAATTAAATCACAAATTGACAATATGCCCATGGTGTTAGAAAGACATCAGCATTCGGACAGCACACAAAAGCAGGCTGGGAGAAGCGTTGATAGAGCATGTTTGAAAGCAGGGAAAACGCATTTGTTGGGATAGTCTAGATAACGCATTCTTTCATAAATGACACAATTTTAGTGAGAGAGGCAGGCCATTTTCATGCTATACACATTGACACAAAAACGTGCCTCTTGTGGTACAGTTCGCATGGCTTGAGTAGCTGCATTCAGCATTCAGAGCCCCGTTAGCCAGGCCCTCCCACGAAGAGGGCCCGTTGCCCAGCTCCCACCACGAGGAGGAGAGGTTGAATGCTGCTGTTTATGGGAGCTGTGAGTCCGTAGTCAAAGATTCCGAGGGCAGGCAGTTTTCAGTAAGCGTTATCAGGAAGGGAATCTGTACTTGTAGTTCAGAGGGGGGAAAAGCACACTACATCTTAGTGAATACATAACACACGGTCAAGGCAGATGCTGCCGGCTCTTCACAATGTAGGGAAGCATATGGGAGAAATAAAACTTGTCAAGTTTTGACTTCATGTCCCTCCATGCATGTTCATCGAACCTGATGCGCTCGATAGCAATCCAGGTTTTGGAGAACACAACAAAGTCAGCCCACTGACATCCTGTTAATGCCATTTGTCCGACTACTTGAGCGTGGTACTCGTGGTTCCTTTTGAGGCTTGGCTCCCCATTCTCACTAACACTCATGCACAATAGCTGCAGTGTAGAGATATCTGGATCAGTGTCTTTCAAGGAATATGGGCACTTGATTTCCAGGACGCCATACGTGCGCTCCTCCGGGTCGTACACAAATCTATCAGGACTGGCACCTAGCCACGGGCCCCCCGGATGGACGATGAGACCGCTGTGTCGCAGTGAGACATTGTGGCCACAGCGCTTCATAACTTCGGCATAGCGTTCTGCTGCCGGCCCTTCATTTTTCCGCCCGCACTGTATGGCACGTACTCGTGAGACGTCCTTTGGCTCGATGAGGTTCCGCAGGCCTTTCTCGCTCCACTCTGTTCTCCTTATCACGTGACCGAAGCACGATGACGTGAGTCTGTGTAGGCGCCCTTGATGCCAGCATGCACTAAGTGTCTGCTGCCTCGAGTTCTGCTCCAGCTCCCTGGCCTCTTCCACTGATACACTGATGTCCTGGCAAAAGCAAAAAGAGTGAATATCAATTTTGAACCAGACGTTGTGAAGAGTGATGTGTTAAGATTTGGGACAACTGCCATCGATCATCCTTGGGTCAAACAGCATAGAACATCGAGACCGAAGAGAATGTCGTCGCGGGAAGGAAAGACAACCAGGCTCTACATGACTATTACCATATTCCAATGCTGTAGCCAGAAAAAAATGTCAAGAGGGGCTGTATGGGAGGTTTATATGGCAGGGTAGGACTCACCCTCTTTTACCCTTTCCCAAATGCACTACCAAAGGTACGGTTTCAGGGTCCTTTTGACCCCAAAGCGCCCCCTCACTGCACACCTGCCGTATTTCCCCCGCATTAGCCGGTATACGCTGGGTTCACTCTTAACTCCGTACCCTTTAGTAAAGGGTAAAAAATCGCAATATTTTACCCTCTATTTCAGAAGCTACCAGGTACCCTCTGAGCGACCCCTTTTATAAAAGTTACAAGGAAACCCACTAATTAGAGGTTACGGCCTTCAATCCAGCACCTGCCCGTAAAGGTTACGCCAACGTGCGGCTTTTTATACAGGATGTTCATTTTTATTCGCAACAGAGTAGCGCTCATTGGGCAGGTGGGTTATGTGAATCTTTGCTAATTAGTCGATCCGTAGTTACAAACACATGCGTCAGGAAATGTCGGAAATGTTTGTAACTACGGATGGGTTAATTTGCGAAAATTAACATAACCCACCTGTCAAATGAGCGCTGGTGTGATGCAAATAAAAACAAACACCCTGTGCGTGGGATATGGACAGACATTTACAGAACACACCAAGGTACCAAAATGAACCAGCAGAAAAGGAGATCTTGAACATATGAATATTACAAAAACAGAAGTCTGTCGAGAGGTGACACATTGTGCACAAGTGCGATTCTGGTGTGAGGAGAAACCATGGTCGCTTTACCATGTATGTGGAAAAAAGAACTATCTTTCTTCTAAGTGAGAAGCAATGCATAAAAGTGCGAGGAAGCTAGCGAGTCAAAACAACTGACCTATGTTTGCTAAGCTGAACACACCCAACGAAATGGAGAACTGCAGCAGAAAAAAAAATTATTCCACATTCGTGTTGCAGAGGCGAGCGCAAATGGCAATGCAGTATTACATAAAACGCACACAACCTTGAGGAATATGAGTGTACAGTAACGCAGGAGACACTACATTACTGCGTTATCAGCGTTGGAGGCGCTCTGGGACGAGTTTGTGAGGTACTGCATTGCGCTGGTGACGGTATGTGAACCTGCATGTGGGATCCTGGGAACAAAAGTTTGGGCAATGAGAGTAACATTTACGGAACCATTCAAATCCGTACAAAGCACAAGGTACAAAGCAGCATAAATGCGGGAAGGCGTTCACTCCGCGATTGAGTCTTAGAATGTCATAAGAATGCAACAAGTAGGAAGCTGCGAAGTATATATCTCGATGCATATATCCGCAGCTCGCAAAATTGTTGCTCGTTGTTCCTGACGATACTATGATAAACGGGAGGAAAACCACTGATTAAAACAGATTACACTTGTTAACGGACGGACGACGAGCGTTAAGCGTTTCAAGGAAACCGCTCTCAGTGTGGATAGACCTAGACCAGGCTCGGCTACGCAGCGAAATCGGAAATCTTGGTGGTTGCGGCATTGACAATTGTTTTCCACCCTTTAGAAAGAAACATACTATCAGTATTTCAGACTGCGAACATATAATCTGTGTTCATACAGCATTGATAACATGTAGTTGACGTATAGGTGACGCTGAAACAGATAAAAAATAACAGCGTAGATTCGCAACTGTCGTCTCGAATGGGAGGCTGAAACGCGGCATTATGCTGAAAAACAAAAGGAAAAGAAACGATAAGAAACTAACAAAGAGATTATCGTTGGAGATTTCGCTTAGAAGTTACAGTGTCGGAGTAGAGGGTACATTTATAAGTTACAACAAGCTGTTTTTGTTTTTTCCGAGATGTAACTTCTATTCGTGTTGTGAAGACATGACCTTGGTCGCTTTTAACCTCTAAATATACGTTACAGTGGTGTAACCTATAAGAAATCTCGAAATCTACGTCTATATAGAAGTTACATGTTTCTAAAAGTTACAATAAAAGGTACGGGTTTAAGAGTGTTGTCCAGGGAGGACAGTTTTTGTGACTCCGAAAGTTGGTACCTTACACCCGAATGCCATCAAATATGGGGTTTTGCAGCGTGCCAGTTCGTCTTGGCCTACTCCAGCATGCAGTCTGATGAAGGGGAATATGGTATCATTTGTTGTCACTTTTGCAGAGAGCATGACCCAGGTTATTGATACTGACAACGAGAACAGTCTCAAAGTTCTATGTGCATGGACCCATGGTGCCTGTGCGAAAGATCTGCACGGAACAGTGGAGTATGTATCGAGGCGAAAGCATGTGCTTGACCCTCCAAATGACTCATTTTCGAGGGTGGCCAGGTTGCTAAAAAGCACAGCCCTTGACCCGTAGCATAGAATATGTGGTTTGAGTCCTGCAGCTGGCTCAGTGACCATTCCAGTAGCTTCTTTCGAAGTGTAGAAGATTTCCTTCCACTGCATTGTGTTTGTTGTTATCTGCACAATTTCCAACAATGTAAGCACACACGTGATATGCAAAGATACATGTAAGGGTATGAACAAAGTCATACACTTACCATCAGTATACTTTGTTCTTCTGTGGCGAGCCCGTCCGGGAAGACATACTGTGTTGCTCCGCAGAAGAGTGGCAGTTCCGGCACAGAGCTGACCATACTGGACCCTGCCGAGATGTCAGCAGCGATCCACGCCTTAAAGTTTGCAGGCAGGCTTACCTGCTGGTAGGTCAATGGTGAGGAAGGAGGCGCCACTCCAAGCTTCGTGTTGCCGAAAGAACTCCTTGCAGCCCGCAGCACAGCAGCGAAGTCATGGTTCCCAAGGCCAGCTTGACGTTCACTCAACTTCTGGAAAGACTCCAGCTTGTGCTGTTGGTCCATACTCCTGGCCTGCGCATCGAACAGCCGCACCGGCATTGGCAGAAGTACACCACCTTCACGGGTGCTCCTCCAATCTACGTCCTGTACCCTCATCGGTCCAATATTTTGACGACGAGGACGCCTCCTCTGTTGAGGTAGCGCGGTACATGACAGCTCCGGTGGTGCCTCCTTGTACCCTTTCTTCTTCAACAAAATAAGCAGTCGTACTGCCGCAAGGACATGACTGCATGGGCTCTCCTTTCCAATAGCGCAGTCACAGTATGCATCGGTTACTGAACAGCTTTCAAATTTCAGCTGTACTTTATACTCCGGTCCAGTTTTCCTCTGGCTCCTGTAGCAAGTTGCCCGAGCATATATGGTGCCACGACTGTAAGAGAGCAGATGTAATGTCTCAATGTCAAAGTGTCAATGAATCGGCGTTCAATGAAACACCAATTTTTCGACGAAACGATGTTCGATGAAATGTCCCGGAACCGTTTCGTCCACGTCAAAGGAACGAGACGATTAGGCTTATCATACCTGCTGCTCAAAATATTGACAGAAGTGGCTCTCCCGTTACGCAAAAGTGATGTCAAACGTGAACAAGTGAGCGAGTAAATTTTCACGTTGGGCGGATACCTCACACACAGGCATTTGCAAACCGCGCCTACTCCGTTGAAAATAGTGGTAGCAAAGCGGGACGTGTCCCTCCTTAATCGAGACGCTTCACACATATTGCATTGTAAAGGAAAATATGGAACCATTCCACAGGCTTAATGTGCGCCTACGACAAGCAAGTAGCAGCAGTTATACGCATATTTGCTAAACCGTGCGAAAATGCAGGCTCTGGTCTCAAATATTCCCGCGTCGTCATGATCTACGAACCCTTAACTTCAGAAGAGCAAAAAACGTTACGTACCTGATGTCGCACGCGTTTGTAAATATCGACGAAGATTGGGCGTACGCCTCGACGGTGACGACGTAAGATTTCTTCTGTTGCCGGACCGACGGCTCTGCCAGCGCGCACAAGCCTCCCAGCGTATCATCTGACAGACAGGGTAGAACTTCCAAGTCGTTTTTCCACATGTCATGGCCAAAAGATGGAAAACGCAGTCGAGCAGTCATCGTAGAGCCGATAGACTGCGATAGAAGTACGTTTACCGGGACGATTGGGTCGACAACACAAAGATGGCTGACTAAATCTCGGCACTCGTTGTTGCCAGACGCAGAGTAAATTTGCATAGCACGTATTCCATATGAGAATTCTTACACAAATTGTGGAATATTCGTTTCCTTGGCGATCATTGTTCCCAGTCTAGCCATGCTAAATGTAAAGTGTTTTTCATTGTGATGATGACAAAGATTACATTTATTGTTTCAGTTATACACTTGTTTATTTCGATAAATTACAGTTCTATTTCAAACTCTGAAGTTTTCGTTTGTTGTCTTCATTGATGAATTCCGAAGACATTAAATAGTTTATTCTGATTATTGGGCGCTTAAATCCAACGTTGATTAACGCAGGCGCTATGTTGTCGCCGTGTTTGTATTGCTTCAACAACTTGCACTTAGTGGCGATGAACTTGCACAGTCTCTTATTGATGTTTCCTTTCTTTGTATGAAGATTCTTGAATGGCGTACAAGAGAGTATTAGATGAAAATCGTCCGGTGGTCCACCGCAATTGATATGTTTGTTGAGTTTCAAAAGGTGATAATACATCAGACCTTGCACGACAATATTGAACTTCTGTTGATTCGACATCGTTGCAGAGACTGGTAGAAGAAAATAATTGCGTTGCCGTGGTAGTGGAATATATCACGTGATAAGATTTTATGTACTTTCCATCTCAGATATGTGTAATTTCAACAAATCCGTAATGAATCGCGCGATATAGACCGCTTGTATATGATAATTTGATCTGACTGCTTTCTTGATGTACGCAATGCCCATTGCAATGATTACAATTACATCTGGTCTAGTGTATTTCAATTCTTCATTAGCAAATCTCAAAAACTCCGCCATCAATCCTAGTGGCCCTTCCGATGATGATGTGCAGATATTTTTATAAGTATTGTAGATTCGGCATATAAATTCTTGCACCTTCAGTTCTGTAGTTTGTACCATATCCCCGAATACGACCATATCTAGGACGTATTGAAATGCAGCGATAATGAAATCGTTTCGCGGCTCCTCCTTTTCGAAGCAGTTTTTTATCACATCTTCCCATGACTTATGGTATCGAGTACAAAATCTGTCCATCTTTTCAATGTAGAGCAATTGTCTCTTCTGTTTTCAAGTGCACATCTACACTTAATTAAAAGCATATCTATGTTTATTTTTTCTTGATTAAAATTTTATTATCTGGTTTAGAATGCTATAATCTCGACCTGTCGTGAGAATTATTGTTTTGACTTTGTTTCAAGTATTCACTCGTCTGATACTCTATGAGTACTGCCTGAAATAATTATTGTCTTGCATTTGTTTCAATTGTTCACTCGAATGACATAAGTAAGTATCTCTAAGATGGGAATGCCTCATAACTCTGAGTTGCATTTCACATTTGATATTTTTGTGTGGTTCATTAGAAATTTCTGTTGCAAGATATTACAAAAATTGATGTAATTAAATCATTGCTACCAATTAATAATTTGGACTTTCTCTACATCTTCAATAACAATATCGCATCTCTACAAACTTAACCGACTTGTCAACCACTTTGACGAAAGATTTCCGTTTCAGGGAAAGGATGCGAAAAGATAGTGACCCCAGCCAGTGATATCGACATCTATTTGCGCTGCACAATAAAATATATCGCCTTTGAACTCTCTTATCTGACCTCTAGAGCGTCCCGTTTGCAGGACGAAGTAATATAGCCCCTAACCCTTTGAGTGATAAAGCATGCGCGGTGCTATGGTCACATAGATAGAGACATAAAGTCTCCTGGCTTTGAGGAAAAGAGTGAAAACAGTGCATATTTTCTACGTCTTGGATATCTCCATCAAGGTTCGTAGTGTTTGTTAGAATGAAAATTGTATATTGATCGATTTTATGATGGTTCAATGATAGATTATTTTCCTCTGTTGTTGTTTACGTGTCGCCGCGTGTTCCTCTGTCGTTCAGCGTTAAGTCTGTGCTATATTGTTAAGTTTGTGCTATTTCGCCTTTGATAGATTGATTAGCTATTATTTCTCTATGTGTTGGATGGTGCGCAGGTTTTGGCTCTCTATTAATTGTAGCTGTTGATTGTGTTGTTTCTCGTTATTTCCTTACGTCTATGCTGTTCACTTAATAAGAAATTAAAAGTTGAGTAATGTTTGAATATGAAATTGAGATTCCATATTGCGCTCGAAATGTTCTGACAGATATGATGGTTCTCAGGTCTCAGACTTTTTATAATATAACTTGTAATTTGATTGTAATTGTATTGATTAAGAATATCTTCTTTGTATTGGTATAGATTTTATTTCCTCTTGTCGTTCGTGTTCCGTGGTCTTCCATACATCTAATGGCACCTGTCTTCAACAAATCAGGTCAGATATCATTAGTTCTGTTTGTTGAATGCTAATGTATCATACCTGTAATAAGTGTTGTTACGTGTATTGTGTTCCTAGTGTTCCTTCTATTTCAGATTTTTTCGCTAAGTTTTTCCCATTCACGCAGAGTCATAACATAATTATTAACGACTTTAATAAATATATATATGAATATCCTTTGCATGTAAACAGCCTACTGCACACCTGTTGTAGCTGGAAAAAAATATGATTCAAGTCGGCTCAGGCTGAAAAATGGCGAAAGTCGGCAGCCCAGGCTGAAAAATGACGAAAGTCGGCGGCCCAGGCTGAATGGTAAATGCGCACACAGCCCTCCGGCCACGCGACGCCCACCTGTCGCGGGAAGGAAGTCGGCCCAAGTAGGAAAATGGTGAAAGAAGTCAGCCCAGGGTGAAGGGTAAGCGCGCACGCAGCCCTCCGGTCACGCTCCGCCCACCACAGCAGCCCTCCACCTGAGCGCCGCCCTGTTAGAGGTGGTGAAGGTTTTACGACTGGGTTTTTCTCCTTCACCTGATTGGCATCACAATTGGCACAGTTCCCAGCACTATTGGCTTTAATAAATATACCTCAACTTGAATGGCATTAATAAATATATTTTCACTTGTCCTTTTTTGTGTATGACCCTTCTTTGCATGTCTCTGCATGTAAACCGCTCACCTGCTGCATCGGAAAAATATGTGAAGTCGGCGAAAGAAGTCTGTCCAGGCTGAAAAATATGCTACGATGAGCGCACGCGCAGCCCTCCCCCGTCGATAATCACGTGGACAACCCTCCGCACACGCGCCGCGCAGGGAAAAATACGCGCAGGGCAGAGGGGGTCCATGTTTCTAACTGGACCGCGGCTTGTTTAACGCAAGTCGTATACTACTCCACTTCTGTGCGGTCTGTTCCACGGTCTCTTCCATCCGCCTCCAACCAGTACCCGCCATTCCAGGAGTGGCGAATGACATGCGTGCCCTTTGGGGCTGCCTCCAGCCCGTTCCTCCTCGCGGCCACCTTGCAGCACCATTTCAGATCTGTCAGCCATCGTTACCCAGCCACTGCTGCACGACTTTCCACCAGCTTTTACGTGGATGACTTGGTAGTCGGGTGCAGGGATATCGCAGAATTCGTCCCGTTACAAGACGCCAGTAGTTGTCTGCTCCGACCAGGATGTCAACACTTCGGGAAACGCCTGTTGTTGACGCAGGTTGCAAGTCACGCTCAAGTACACTCTAAATCTTTTCACACCTTTAAAGGTGTAATAGCGTGCATGGCGCACGCCTTTTTAGCTATAATTTCGGTAACATCATAATGGAGCACGGTTTCGCACAAATTTTCTTTACTCGAGTGCTGTCTGTCCTCCAAAAATTCCGTCTTGCAACATCTCAACATTGTTCAACAGTATTGTAGACACTTGCGCGTGCTCGATTATCGATAGCGATGCATATATGCATTAGCTCGTACCTACGATATCCAAGACATAATGAAAGCGAGATTTGCACTGACACTTGACCTTTAGTAATGCTTTCCGAATTTTGTAAAATATCATCCTGGAGATGCAATGTTACGCAACCAGATTGAATGGGCATAGCGCACACCTTTAAAGGTGTGAAAAAGTTTACAGTGTAGCATGCGTGTTAAATGCGGATCCAGCGAAGGCCTCAGGGACTTGCATATCTCGGGAATCGTTAGAGCTTCTAACTCGAAGGTGGCGTCACGGCCTGTAATGTTTACAGTGACCTTACTGCATCTGTGGCGGGCAGATTGCGTTGATCCAAACGCGTAGATGGCCAAATCCTCAACGTTGATTGTCGCACATTGTAGGCTCATAGCGAGGTCCTCTCTGATAAAGGTCCGTTGACTTCCGTTATCAAGCATTATAATGAATTCAGAGTAGTACGTGTTCGCGACCTTTATAATTTTCTTCTTACTAAAAAAATTCGCTTCTCGGGCGATGTATTTATTTCTTATGTCAATAGGTTAGCAGATGTACGAGAAACATCTACACCATATAACACGCGACAAGAACAGTCAGAACTGAATACGGAAAACAGATGTTACTTTACAATATTCCACGCATATTAAATACGTACCTGTACGCCGGGTCAGCCATATCTGTAATGCCACAGAGAGAACTAAAGAAATACTTTGTCACAGGGGTGAAGTAGGTCAGGATGTTACGCTTAAACATTTCACTCTCTCTCTTTTTTTTTTATTACAGATGCAGTTCAGTTTCAATAAAACTGTGTACAAAATGTGCGCGCGCAGCATGTGGTGCATTGCCATTATATTTTTAATGCTTGCTGCGTAGATTGACATGCTCTTGATTTGTACAGAGTGTTTTCTGTTGCTGTTACCCTGGTATCTGGGGGTACGGTTGCTGTCAAGCTGCCTCTGCAGCTTTTTTGCTGTACCTCCCTTTTCCTTTGCAAATAAATACGAAAAAAAAAAGCAGGATCTGGACTCTTGCCTTGCCTCCGGGGCCAGAGGCATCCACCGCAGCACTTTGAAGCAGTATGACGGTACTGTCCATAGAAGCTGGTGTTGCTTGCACTGGAGACGGCGCTGCGGCCGTTGCCGGATGGGGTTCGGCGGCTAGAGACGCTGCCACGGGCTGTACATCACAGAGTATTGTGAGATGGTGACCGCTGCACTTCCTGCAAACTAAACTGGCTAAGGTTCGACAGTGGCGTCCATGATGGTAGCGTTTTGCACATCGATAACAGCGTCGCGTGGAGCTCAGCAGCCGCTTTTTCTCTTCTGGTGTTACGGGAACGGGACAATCTTCGGTGAAGTGGTCGCTTGCACGACAAAACGCGCAATTCCTCTGGGAAACTGGAGCCCCTGGACGTTGCCCCTGGACGTTGACAGCAGCAGGGAGGGCTGCCGCGGACGGTAAGCGTGCTTGCAGGGTGCCCTCTGTATTGTCCTTCTGAACGTGCCGGGGACGGTGAAAGGCCGCTTCTTCCCTACTTTCGACTTGCACCTGCAGGAAGGTAAGAAGAGCGGTCACCTGTTCCGCTGTCGAGAAAGTCATTGGGCCGTCAGCGGAGGGAGCCCCGCCGCCACTGTTCCCCCCAGATGCAGCGTCCGCTTTCCTGCTGTGCTGAAACTGGACGAAGAGGTGAGGTCGGTAGGAATGCAGCGCGTAAGCACCCTGTATAGAACGACATCGTAACTCGATCGGGGTATGCCAAGCGATTCCAAAGCCTTTGTATGCCGTGACGCCTCGTCGTACAGATGACGCAGCTGGGCTACGTCACTACAGCTGTTCACCGAATGGAGGCCCAGTAGCTTGTCTAGATGTTCTGCTGAGAGTAGATCTGTGCGCACGAATCGTTGGTTGAAAGTCAGTATTGCGGTAGCGTAATTGTCCCCGCTGAGACCGATGCTGTCAATTGCTCGTTTGGCGTCGTCCGTAAGAAAAGATAATAGATTTTTAAACTTCTATACTGGGGCTAGGGAAGCATTTCCATGAATCGTAGCGTCGTAGCGTTCCCAAAATCTTTGCCAATCTTGCAGTTTTCCTCCGAATTTCGGGATCTGCAGCTTCGGCAGCGATACGGTGCGGCCTGCTTGAGATGGCGGATCCCCAGTCGTGTGCAACTGTTCGCGGAGGGCCCGCTTCGCTTGACTGATGGCTGCTTCGATCCGCTTTTCCTGCTCCAACACAGCGTTGTTCTCCTCATCGAACCCAGCATCGTCGTCGATGAGTTCGAGAATCTGCTGATCGAGGTTGCACAACGCGGCCTTCCGTGCAACCAGGTAGTCCATGCCTACCTCAACGCTGGCCTTTGAAATATCAGGGCGCGCGAGGCATTCTTCTAGATGCGCGATAGTGCCGGTGACCATCCCACGGATCCCAGCTCGAGTCCTCTTGAGGCGATCTAGTTGACCCTCGCGGGGCATTGTCGAGTGCAGTCGTTCCCGAGTTTCGGCACCAAATGCTCCGAATTAGCGAAACGAAGTAACAGGGACCACGACTGCTCGCCTTCTTCCCCAGCGAAAACCAACAAATCGTTTTATTCTCGTGATCACGCGCCCTACTCAGTTCCTCCTTCTCCTTTCGCAACAAGTGCGTTTTGGGTATCAGTCCAGCTGGTCTATCGCTATTTCTCTCGCTCAAAATTGCTTGGTCCCTGATCAATTCCAGAAAACAACGCTCAGCCCTCAAAGCTCGTAGTGCTTTTTGCACACAACAGGACTTCGAGCGTTACCGCAAGTGGGCTCATTATTTCACTCCCCACGTACATCACCACCAGAGATGGGGTAGAGTATCGCCCCTGGAGATGACACTCCCCATTCATCACTCCAAAATAAAGTTAATAAATGTTGTTGTTTGTTTTCCTGTTTTGAAAGTTTAGAAGGCCGTGTACCGCGAAAACGTGTGATATGTCGCTAGATGTTAGTCGAGCGAGTTAGTCAGCTACGGGTCATGATTCACGGAACACGACAGTATCGTATATCGTCACCGGAGCGACACCGTTGCAGCGAACGGGAGCAGGTAGATTTGCAGACAGGTGACTGGGTATTCCATGCCCTTCTCAGTATGTGTTTTCCACTCCCGTTCACTACTACACTCTTAAACAAATGGTGTACTTTAACTCCTTTCCTTGCCACATATATAACACCCTTTTGGAGAGTACAAGTACTCTCAAAAGGGTGTCTCCTCACTCCCTCCAGGGAGTAGCATAACACCTTTCTCCCTACTGGAGAGTAATATTACTCTCCGGCAGGGAGAAAGGTGTTATGCTACTCCTTTGAGGGAGTGAGGGGACACCCTTTTGAGAGTAATTGTACTCTCCAAAAGGGTGTTATATATGTGGCAAGGAAAGGAGCTAAAGTACACCCTTTTTTTAAGAGCGTAGAGTGTCTCACCGATGCAGACATACGTCACTCTAATGTTTCGTAAGCTTTGACGGGATCTCTACTTGCCTCATCTACGCCATGTACAGGCAGTTCTTCCTTGCGCTGTTCTTTGCCTCCGAGAACGGCGCCCACAGACTGCAAATACTTCGATTCCCTAATTTTTATGAAGCAGAACTCGGACACGGTGGCTACTCGCGGCGCAGTCTGTTTAGAGAAGTTGATGCTAGGTACTGGAGGTGCTTTCCCGAATCCACTGTTTGCCTAGCACGAAGCTGCCTAAAAGCAGCGTAGTAGTTTAGACGTGTAGCTGGAACACTGGTTTGGTGCCTATGACCTGCTTTTGAAACAACGTAAGCGACATGACGGCAAATGTTTCAAAAACAAATTCGAATAGCTCCGCCAATATTGCATAATATGCAACCGACATATTATATGAAGTTCAGGAAGGAGTATGCCGAAACAGTGTAGAATAGCGTCGTTGTTGTTGGTGCACTCTAAAGAAAAAAAGGGTGGAGCAGTTATACCTTTTAGGAGGTAATATTTGTCGCATATGTTATGTTATGTGCCTAAAGGGTTGCAATGTTCTACCTGCTACCTCACTCTCTCCCACGAATGATAGGGTTACCACTTCTGATTCGGTGAGCGAGGGGAGCGTACGCCTTTTTGTAGCAATTTGGATATATGATAATAGCTTTTATCGCCCTTTTACACCCTTTATCAGACGCTATGTTGACCTATGTGGTAGCTATCGAAGTTACCACCTTTTCACATCCTTTTTTTTTTTCGAGAGAGAGTAGTGTGTGGAGAAACTTAACGGTATCCGTAAGAACGCGTTAATATGCATTAATAATATGCATTTTGCATGAACTCCCGTGTCCTAATTATCAGTCTTGCTTGGTGGAAAGCTTGTCGGTACTCCTTTTTCCTGACAGTTATACCATGGCCGCCTAAGTGTCACAAAAATATAATCAAGAAAACGTACGCCTCGCGTTCCCAACAAATCAGTGCAGAGAACGATGTTACACGAGATGATAGTTGGCTGGAAGCCTGATATGCGGCTCCATTTAAGAGCATGTAACTAAAGTACACTCTTAAAAATGAACTTCACCGCATAGCACGCTCCTAGCCAACCATAATCTCAAACGATGATATCGTTATCTGCCCTAGCTAATTTGTTGAAAACGGGGGGCGTACGCCCTTTTTGTGACAATTATGAACAGCATAAGTGTCACGCGTTTTCTGTGACACTTATGCTGTTCATAATTGTCACAAAAAGGGCGTACGCCCCCCGTTTTCAACAAATCCGGGCAGATAACGATATCATTTGAGATGATGGTTGGCTAAGAGCGTGCTATGTGGTGAAGTTCATTTTTAAGAGTGTAGATGCGTAAAAAGTAGTCCCACTCAAACGGAGGTCTGTCTGCAGGAAAAGAGTGTAAGTGAAAGTCCAAATCGCAACCGTTAACTGGCCACCAATGAAGTGCACATGCCTTTCGTGTGGATTCGAATCCAGATTTAAATCGACCCCACAGCACTAACAGTGACAGTGCACGAAGCGCCGCAGCACGCTTTCCACACGGTACACTCTTAAAAATGAACTTCACCGCATAGCACGCTCCTAGCAAACCATCACCTCGAATGATATCGTTGTCTGACCTGATTTGTTGAAAACGGAGGGCGTACGCCCTTTCTGTGACAATTTTGAACAGCATAAGTGTCACAAAAATGGCGTACGCCTCCCGTTTTCAACAAATCAGGGCAGATAGCGATATCATTCAAGATGATGGTTGGCTAGGAGCGTGCTATGCGGTGAAGTTCATTTTTAAGAGTGTATAGTACAGTCGGGGTCCGACAGCACTTTGATACTTTTTGCTCGAGTAATTTGCATTCTGTCGATGATCACAGGCTCCAAACAGGTAACAGGTGGATCAAGTTGATACGGGATTCCTTTTTCAACCGTTCCTTCATAGTTTGCACGCCGTGAAAATACGGCCCCCAGCGACTCCTAGGAAATGGCATTGCATTGACGCAAAAAGTTGCACTGTGCACTGGGCAGTGCACCGTAGATGTGGGTTAGGTGCAATTTCGCGACGCGTTCCTGCGCGAACGGCAGGAACGTTGTAAACCTTCTCTCAGCAATGAATGATGCGGGGTTCGCAGCATCGAATGATACGCGTCCAACGCGTCATGATCAATCCGCCTGACATGGATCGTCCTGCACAGAAAGTCCTGTATATACTGTAAAACCGCAACTCCATCCACTTGAGCGTCTCGACCAGCTTTGTTCACGGGATGTTACACGCATTGTGTTCTTGTTTCTTCTTTGTTTCCGTAACGTACGTGTATTGTTTCGTAACGGAAATGTATCTTCGTTGAAATAGATTAAATGCAATTAGGCAATTGGAGGCTTGGTATGTATTTGTCCCTTCTTTGTTGTTCCAGCCTCAGAACATCAGTTATTTCATGTTCAACAGTTGCCGCTCGCATCGATCCCGTCGTATGAATGTGTGTATGAGTGAGCAAAAAATGTAAGACTGAAAGGAGGATGAGTGAGAGAGAGCGGCTGGTTTGTCCCTTCAGATGACGCATCCTAGAAGTCGCTGAGGAGGCCTGTTAGCTTAGCTCAATTGGTTGAGCCCTGGGCCGGTAATCCAGAAGACGTGGGTTTGAGTCCTATAGCTGGCTAACCTTTTCAGTGACTTTCATCTTTCATGGTCAATTTCGGCAATTGAGGCTTTGTATGTATTTGTGCCTTCTTTGTTCTTCCAGCTTCAGAACATCAGTTCTTTCATGTTCAGATTAAATGCACTGAGCATGAAATCACCTAGTGGACTTATCTGGCTCGTGACTTTTTCCTTGCAGAGCATGTGTGAAATGGTCGCTGCTCCTCACGGTGATGAAAGCAACTTTTCGCCGTCGCGTTTGTCACTATCCAGCAGGTAGGAAGTTCTTTCGTCGTACAACGTCATTCGAGAAACATTTCGTTGAGCATGAGGAACACAAAAACAAAACGCGGACCCTCTCTTCTGTTCACGATACTTGCTCGATAACAGCGCCCTCCCATGCGGAACCCTCCACTCAAGCATCCCCTGTGTGGCCCGAGTGAACTTCAAATATGGTGGAAGGCTATGGCAGCAAACTTTTCGACTTTGTGAGCAGCATGAATGGGTCAATTGAGGGCAGTATGTTTTCAGCTTGGGCAGTTAGGTGACTGGAGCAACCTGTGTACCGCCGTATTCTCAATCTGCACTTTACCTACGTGCCGAGCCCTCCCCTCCCCTGCAGGAACCCTTCGCCCCTTCCTATATTCATCCTTTCTCATGTGCCACGTCGTTGCGCATGCGCTTATGCTGGGCACTCCTGGGCAAAGCAGTGGAAGCCACCTTCTGAGACAATTTACTGAGAAGGTCCAAGGGCGTATCCAGAATTCGATTTACCCTTCCTTCATGTGAACGACTTGAAGGGCCCCTGCAAAGGGGCCTTCGGCGCAGGAATAGATCGTGCACTGGAAATATGGCGGGTATGTGGTTTGTGTGTTCCTGATGCTCAAGGAAACGTTTCCCTCTTCCACACACTGGCTAGAGAAACGCAGCTGTGAGCTTATTCCAGTTCTGGAACTGCGTTGGGCTCGGATCAGGACGGTTATGCATTTTTGGGTTTGAGCCGGGCAGGGCCGGACATAAAGGGACTGGGCCGGGCCAGGGCGAGTAGATCAAAGAAAAAAAATGGCTCGGGTGGGGCAAGGGCCTAAAACTGTGGCCTGTGCAGTACTCTGGGCTAACCCCTTCCAGCATGACACTCCTTGATGGCCCTCATACAATTGGCTCAGCACTTCTTCCGTAAAGTTGAAGGATTACAAATCGGGTACGCTTGAAAATAAGTCATTCACACATGATCAACTCGGTTCGGAACTGCCAGTATTCTGTGACGTGAGACGGAGAGCGATATTTATTAGGCCAGCTTCCAGTGCAGTAATTAATCGATCAGAAGCTTGGATTTTGTGCCAGTTAGTCCGGCAAATTTTACACAGTAGAGTTGTGGATAAGCCTTGTTGGGAACCGCTGTGACCAACACCGGAGAAAATAACACCGGAGAAACACCGGAGAAAATAACAACCGTCACCTGAGGGTGTTCTTCCACTGACGCTCTGGATAGTGCATCCGCTTACCAAGACATCCTCCCGGGACATATATATGACCTCGTAGACTAATTAGTTTCAGACACAACCACTGTATTCGAGGTGGAAGGATCAAGTTTAATCTTGCCGAGCAGCGGTACCAACGGTTGATGTTCCGTTTCAATTGGAAATTCTAAGCGTCCGAAATGCTTCTCGAATCTATGTACAGCCGAACAAACGGCAAAGGCGTCCTTTTCACTTCAGTTGTATCTGCATTCTCGGGAATACAAAGCTCGGGAAGCAAGTGAAATTATGTGAACGAAGTCATGTTGGCTCCAGACCGGTTACAAAAATGGGAGGTTCACGAACACGGAGACGAAACGGGACAACAGCCAGGAATTGGCAAGCATTTCGAAAGATAAGGAAGTTAGTGGTTACGTGGAGGAAATTCCCGAGCAACCAAAGCATTTCTTTAAGATATATATTTGTAGTACAAAGTTGTGGCATGCAATAAAGAAAGCAAAAAGCAGTGGCCACGCAGAACATAACAGATGACAAAGGGGATAGAAGGGAAAAGGTCTCAGCATATTGTCTGTGTTTCTAGGGTGCCTTGTGATTTGTTGATACCGAACCGTGGAAGAGCGTTGAAGTGGTATATGAGATAAGTCTCCATATCACGTCTGTCACGTGTGGATCTGAACCCGGTTTCTAAAATACATAGTATAATGTTGTCAAAATTGTGACCAGGAACGTTAAAGTCTTCGGCGACTGATATGGGGACGCACGTGGCAGCGCACATAGCAGCACGTGCTGCACGTGCGGCTATCATGGCGGAGAGAAGTATGTCTTGTGGGAAACACCCACGACCCAGGAAATCTGTCCACGCAACACGTCTTGAGGTTGAAAGAACACGGGGTTTACTTTACCCTTCCCAACGCCAAGGCCCCCAGCCGACGACTGCCGCGCAATGCAACGTCTGCATGACCTTAGACCCTTTTCGTGCCCCCGGCCGTACGTGATCAAGAACGCCCCCACACAGCATAATATATCTACTGTCACGGACCGTCCCCACAGTCTGTAACTGAGGAACAGTGATGCATAATCAAGTTCCTTGTCAAGGGAAACCAGCTGAGATTTTGCAAGACCGGTTGGTCCATACAGAATGGTGCAGACAGTTTGGCGAAAGAAAGGCTATGATGACGAATGAAACACACAGACACGTTCCTGCGACTGCAGTCTTGCCAGTGAAACATCGCAGATGTTGAGCAAGCCATCCTCGAGAACCTGCAAGTAGCAGTTCGGGGATACGCAGCCCGCCATAACATTAGTGTCGCTAGTGTGTTCAGGGGCACTTACTGTTATGCACAGGCAAGTTGTGAGGCTTGTACTGTGTTTATATTTGTATGTGTAATTGCCTCATCCACTACAACGTCCCGTCACTCGAGATGCGTTGCCCGGCACCTTACTTGTGGTCAAAGCGCGCATTACAGTCTCTGAGCAGCTGCTGAACCGAGGGGGGTGAAGTTTTGCAGACAGTCACCACATGTGATGAAACCTGGAGGGATTGATCTTCAAAGCGAACCCTGAGACTCGGGAAAAACACACTAAATTATCATCAATTATCACCAGCTCGCCTGCTTCCTTGCCGCTGTTTACCCTGGAAAGATTATTTTACCCCCAGAGACAAAAAGAAGCAGCATGGAATGACGATAAGGCTTTCCCGCCGTAATGGAAAAGCAAGACCCAGCCGTCTGCTGGTGAGTCAATGGGACCTGCCTTCTGGCACATGCAGGGTGGCATTTATGGACTTCTTGGAACAAGGGGTCACGAATGATGTCTAGTACAATTCCCGGTTGGTTCCGTGCGAAAGGGAATTCGCAAGAAGAAGACCCGGGATATTGTCCAGAAGGGTCATTATTTTTCATGATGATGCCCGGCCTCACACGGCGAATTTGACTGTAGCAAACTCTGGAGCTTTTGCGGCATGCCTCGTACAGCAAAGATTTAGCCCCATACAATTATGATTTGTTTTTGTCCCTTAAAGAGCATCTCACTTGGTTCACATAATCCCCTCCACAAAGCGACCGTTCACTCCGACCGCAGAAGCCCGTACGGACCCTTTCTTCCCTCCGGGCTCTTGACCCACAATTCGCATGAACCTTTAACACGTCGCACCTAGCCCTTTAAATACCATGCCGATGGTGAGAACGGTGCGCAGAAGAAGAACGGTCTCTGTTCGAAATATTGGCGGGTCCTGTCCTGAGGAAAACTCCCTTCGTATCTTGGAAGAAAGACGTTCTTTAGAGATGAAACCCCCCAGAAAGATGTCCTGCGGTGCCTACGACAGCAGCCCGCATATTTCTGCACCAAAGGCGTCAAAGAGTTGCCATAACAATGTCAGCGGTGTCTACGTGCGTACGGTGAATACTCTGACAAACTAGCGTAATTTCGTGCTGACCAATTTTTTCAATTGGATCTAAAGCAATAAAAGTCTCGGCTAGCCTTGAACGGCCCTTTCACCCTTCTTTGCGAAAACTGTGTCAATCCGTCTCACATTTCCAGAGCAAACGAGATCTTATGGAGGTGACCCAACCTAACCAAGTTGGCGCTTCATGAGCTTGCCTTGTATCCAACAATCTGTTGCGGATTTCTCGTCGACTCACCTTCCTTCGAAGAGATCATGCAGAATGAAGTAGTTGAGACCGCTGCAGCGCACATGGTTGTAGTATCAACTCCTTTGCGGATGACAGCAAGTTTCTGTACTACGAAGGATGAAGCACAAGTGAGAAGCTTCTACCAGCGGCATGGCCGGATGGGTAAAAACGTCCACCCGTTGTTGGCAACCAAAGTCGTGGTGAAGACTAGTGGTTGGGTTCCAATATGCACGGTTCCTCTTTCAATATATCTTCCCAGTGTACTTCTACCTGAATACGTCGCAGAACCACTGAAAGGTGTAGCGGTTTTTCAAAAATAACAATTTCACACATGTCGATCCATAGGCGGCGCTCACTGTCACTCCGCTTTAGGGTGCCCTCTGTGGGTAGAGAGGGATCTAGTTTTTAGGCACCCTACCCTATTCCGTACTGTGTACCGCAATCTTAGGAACGTGCATAAAATACCCTTCGACCAAAGACAGCATCCTTGAGTCTTCGTCGGAGAGGACAGCGCTCTCTGTAGGTTAGGGTAATTTAAACGCAAGGTTAGCGTTGGTTAAAATATTGGGACGATGCTCACCAACGCCGATTACCATTTGAGCAGGGGGCCACGAATCCCTTAACTTTAATTTAACGCTTAGCTTCACCAAAGGGCGTTATTGTCAGCGAAACGTTCGTCACGTCACCAACTAACGTCTGTAAAAAAAAAAATTGAGTGTTAACTTTCAGTTTTAGCAGCACTTGATCTCGATTCAAAGTTAGCAAGCGTTGGTGAAAGTGGGCCTAAATTGATCAAGTTAATTCAGTGAAACATTGAATTAACTATACCTTATGCGTACGACTGATGAGAATAGAATACATTCACAGCACCTGCCCAGATTTGAAATTGAAGAGTATGAAGGCAAAAAAAAAAAAGGCTTCACAAGCATGTGCCACGATACCGTGTGGATAGGAAGTCCAGTGTATGGCCACAGTATGAGCCTTCATGTACTGTATCTGAAAAAGCCTGGCACTCAGCCGCTACTGTGATCTCCCTTCTGGCACTGGACGGCCATTGGTTAAAAATTCTCACCTAATTACCGTATTTCTCTTTCAGGCTCCTCGTGTCTCTTGCAAGCAGCAACACTTTCACGGAGGTCTTCTCTTGCGCTCCT
This sequence comes from Ornithodoros turicata, assembly GCF_037126465.1. NCBI lineage: Eukaryota > Metazoa > Arthropoda > Arachnida > Ixodida > Argasidae > Ornithodoros > Ornithodoros turicata. The sequence continues at coordinate 102,817 of NW_026999327.1, read as the reverse complement.
GAGACTCCTATGTATTCCAATGGTTCTTGTAAACTGTGGTCAGCACTCTAATAAACAATAATCCGTATAGTTTGGCAGTCAACAGTTGATGACGACCATTAGTTCGGCGCATCATCGCCATAGCTGTTCATGCGCCATTACACACCGCCACCACCACATTATCATCATCGCTTATTCGGAATTCAGGTATCTGGAAAACTCATTAACTTGACTGCGTTACCGGGAACACCAGCCTTGGTGGCTCAGTCGGGAGCGTGTTCGCCTTCTGATCCCGACGTCGCGGGTTCGAACCCGGCTGAGGACGCCAGCAACTTGGTGGCAGGGTACAAGTTGTTTAGACACGCCGTCTTCCGCGAGGGCCGTTAAATACGGGGTGCCGTGTGGTGATGTGCTTTCATCGCGCGTCAAATAACCCTCAGGTGGGCAAAAGCAATCCACAGGCCGACCGCTGTGGCGTCGCTCATGATCTCAGTTGTCTCGCGACGTAAACCCCCAATTATTTATTTGCATTACTTGGAACGAACCTGCTACAATTGGCTTTCGTCTCAGTTATCCGGAATCCGTTGTCCGTATCCGGAAAGCAAGTTCGGGTTCGCAATATTCGGGAACCTATGTTATTGGGATTCGTTTATTCAGAAATGTATTAACGGACCCTGTCCTTGGCATGTGCTGTATTCGCGTTCTTCCGGAAAAAAGGGTCATCGGGACATCCTCTCACTGGGCCTTCTGACTTTCTGAGGTACTTTTGAGGTAGAGTACACCACGGGCGATCTTCCCCTTGTTTTCTTTCAGCAATAAGGAGGTCCCCTTAGTTTTGGGGTACCCGCGAAATTTGCTGGAAATTCGTTATCCGGAGGGAGGGGTACCACTCCAGAGGTGTACCGTAAGCGAAACGTTACTATTAAATAGCGGCAAACTGTCGTTAAAACACGCCTACTCATCTGTAACAGGATGACTGGAATAAAAACGAGTAGCAACATCTTTATCTCCCATTGCCGAGCTCAAATGTCATGTAATGCGTTGAACGCGGGGTCCGCTCGTAGCGGAACATTAGCGGAGATGGACACACAAATGAACCACTATCTGACAGGACACGGGAGAGACACCCGAAGCAATCGGCGAACATTTTGACACGCCTAAAATATGAGGAAAAAAGCGCTCGTGAAATGGTAGTAATAGACACTGTTAGTACTGCGGGTGCCTAGCATAACAGGGTAACCTCGGTCGGTGCCGTGCACCTGCCAGGTGACAACTGTCAGGCACGTTTGTGGTCGTCTTGATGGCGGCCATGGAGGGCGCTACACTACCGTGTGATCAGTGCCGTGTATGCCAAGGGAGTCTTGCCATTAATGGGACCTGCACAACTGAGGCTCCACCCACTTTTTTGAGGTATCTAGCCAATCACAGGTCGAAACACCAGTTGCCTATTGTGACATCCATCCAGTATTTACTGGGTGCCACCATTTTGGAGAAACTCGATTGATTCGGATTGAAATAGATATCACTGGTGACAGACCAGAACGACGAATTTTGCGCCCACTTTTATCAGCGCCATCTGCATGGAGAGACGCATGTTAAGAAGGCTCAGAATTGCAGAAATGGGGGAGACTCTTTTCGGCTGTAGTTCGAGTCACAAAGGCTCCGCCTCATGGCGTGCGTCATATGTCACGTGAGGAGGGAAAGAGAGAGCAAGGGATGGAGCGGGAATGGCGGAAACACCAAAGACGGGGACGGGGAGGTCAGATTGGTATGTGCCCGGCGGCAGAACTGTTTGCAAGTAGGGGAAATTATGCGATTTTTTGGGGAGTTCTAACTTCAAAAAAGGTATTAAGAGCGGTTATATATACGCAGCCCGTCAGACTGAGAACAGGATAAACATTCCGTTAAATGTTCCGTTGAAACAGTCAGCACTCTCAACACGTCACCAAATATTATTTACGCCGTTGCCTGTGCACCGCTGTCCGACGCGTGTTATCCATTACGGCTTCTCGAATTCCGCATTATGTATTCGATACACGGTGATTTTCAAATTTATTTTACTTCACAAAATAGTATAGACTATCATAGCTATGTGGAACTTTTCTACGAACTTTGTGTTTCCTCTCATATCAACCTCTGTGAAGTAGGGTTGGGTCCTTTGGCTACCAGGGGTAAACATCCCATGTCATCATAACTTCTCTATCATTTATTGTTGTTGTTGTACATGCTTCCGAATTTCGAGATATATAGAGAAACCCTTTCATTAAATGGAATACATTAATCATATGTATATTGCTCTCAGTCTATTCTTTTGCTGTTTTCTTGTATTTTATGTTTCCAGCGATTTGAGCACACATTTGAATCACACATCACAGGCACAACTGTCTGCTCACACCTGTCGCACTTAGTCTAAATTGTATTGTGCTGCAGAAGACGAAACTTCAGGTAGTTCTGAACAGTTCCCTTGCGATTCGTAGTTGTTGATCGCAAACTTTATCCGAAGTTCAGCAGCAGGCACTTGTGTTTCCATTCGGCAAGCACTAATCTCCATCTTGCGTTTCCGCCCCGTTTTTTCTTTCGTCTAATAAATATATCCCCCCCCCCCATCTTGCCTGCGAAGAAAGGACTAGTGAACGAGTTACTCTTCTTGTTGCAATCCGCAATGATATGCTTGGTTTAACAAACGAACAAAAGCTTTCCTTGCCGTATGAATTATTTTGAGCGCCTGATACCCAGCGCTGTCGCCAATCGGCTTCCCTATTTTGGCCGGGGCAGTGCCAGTGCCGTGTATTACGGCTTTGGCCCGGGGAAGCGGGAGGGATATATTTATTAGACCAATGGGGGAAAAAACAGGGGGGGGAGTACAATGTACTCCAAAATACGACACAGGCCCCGACTCGCCTTAATGGCTACCGAGTACCGACAAAGCCACTGTGTCGTAGACGGTCCCAACGTGTCTGCATCGAAGTACTTTGTTGGGTGACCTCTTTGCCAACACGTCGGGATCGTTAAAAAAAATTGGAGTATTACGAAAACGCATCTGAAGCTGCAACAATCTGTTCCTAAAGCGTTATCTGTATCATCCAACTAGCGTTATATAGCTTACGCGTTACGAAAAAGCACGTGAAGCTGAAACAATGTACTCCAAAATACGACACAGGCGCCGACTCGCCTTAATGGCTACCGAGTACCGACAAAGCCACTGTGTCGTAGACGGTCCCAACGTGTCTGCATCGAAGTACTTTGTTGGGTGACCTCTTTGCCAACACGTCGGGATCGTTAAAAAAAATTGGAGTATTACGAAAACGCATCTGAAGCTGCAACAATCTGCTCCTAAAGCGTTATCTGTATCATTCAACTAGCGTTATATAGCTTACGCGTTACGAAAAAGCATGTGAAGCTGAAACAATGTACTCCAAAATACGACACAGGCGCCGACTCGCCTTAATGGCTACCGAGTACCGACAAAGCCACTGTGTCGTAGACGGTCCCAACGTGTCTGCATCGAAGTACTTTGTTGGGTGACCTCTTTGCCAACACGTCGGGATCGTTAAAAAAAATTGGAGTATTACGAAAACGCATCTGAAGCTGCAACAATCTGCTCCTAAAGCGTTATCTGTATCATTCAACTAGCGTTATATAGCTTACGCGTTACGAAAAAGCATCTGAAGCTGCGACAATCTGCTCCTAAAGCGTTATCTGCAGCATTCAACTAGCGTTATATAGCTTACGCGTTACGAAAAAGCATGTAAAGCTGCAACAATGTACTCCAAAATACGACACAGGCGCCGACTCGCCTTAATGGCTACCGAGTACCGACAAAGCCACTGTGTCGTAGACGGTCCCAACGTGTCTGCATGGAAGTACTTTGTTGGGTGACCTCTTTGCCAACACGTCGGGATCGTTAAAAAAAATTGGAGTATTAGAGCATTACGAAAACGCATCTGAAGCTGCAACAATCTGTTCCTAAAGCGTTATCTGTATCATCCAACTAGCGTTATATAGCTTACGCGTTACGAAAAAGCACGTGAAGCTGAAACAATGTACTCCAAAATACGACACAGGCGCCGACTCGCCTTAATGGCTACCGAGTACCGACAAAGCCACTGTGTCGTAGACGGTCCCAACGTGTCTGCATCGAAGTACTTTGTTGGGTGACCTCTTTGCCAACACGTCGGGATCGTTAAAAAAAATTGGAGTATTAGAGCATTACGAAAACGCATCTGAAGCTGCAACAGTCTGCTTCTAAAGCGTTATCTGTATCATTCAACTAGCGTTATATAGCTTACGCGTTACGAAAAAGCATCTGAAGCTGCGACAATCTATATACTCCAAAAGCGTTATCTGCAGCATTCAACTAGCGTTATATAGCTTACGCGTTACGGAAAAGCATGTAAAGCTGCAACAATGTACTCCAAAATACGACACACGCGCCGACTCGCCTTAATGGCTACAGAGTACCGACAAAGTCACTGTGTCGTAGACGGTCCCAACGTGTCTGCATCAAAGTACTTTGTTGGGTGACCTCTTTGCCAACACGTCGGGATCGTTAAAAAAAAATTGGAGTATTACGAAAACGCATCTGAAGCTGCAACAATCTGCTCCTAAAGCGTTATCTGTATCATTCAACTAGCGTTATATAGCTTACGCGTTACGAAAAAGCATGTAAAGCTGCAACAATGTACTCCAAAATACGACACAGGCGCCGACTCGCCTTAATGGCTACAGAGTACTGACAAAGCCACTGTGTCGTAGACGGTCCCAACGTGTCTGCATCGAAGTACTTCGTTGGGTGACCTCTTTGCCAACACGTCGGGATCGTTAAAAAAATTGGAGTATTACGAAAACGCATCTGAAGCTGCAACAATCTGCTCCTAAAGCGTTATCTGTATCATTCAACTAGCGTTATATAGCTTACGCGTTACGAAAAAGCATGTAAAGCTGCAACAATGTACTCCAAAATACGACACAGGCGCCGACTCGCCTTAATGGCTACAGAGTACCGACAAAGCCACTGTGTCGTAGACGGTCCCAACGTGTCTGCATCGAAGTACTTCGTTGGGTGACCTCTTTGCCAACACGTCGGGATCGTTAAAAAAAATTGGAGTATTACGAAAACGCATCTGAAGCTGCAACAATCTGCTCCTAAAGCGTTATCTGTATCATTCAACTAGCGTTATATAGCTTACGCGTTACGAAAAAGCATCTGAAGCTGCGACAATCTATATACTCCAAAAGCGTTATCTGCAGCATTCAACTAGCGTTATATAGCTTACGCGTTACGGAAAAGCATGTAAAGCTGCAACAATGTACTCCAAAATACGACACAGGCGCCGACTCGCCTTAATGGCTACAGAGTACCGACAAAGCCACTGTGTCGTAGACGGTCCCAACGTGTCTGCATCGAAGTACTTTGTTGGGTGACCTCTTTGCCAACACGTCGGGATCGTTAAAAAAAATTGGAGTATTACGAAAACGCATCTGAAGCTGCAACAATCTGCTCCTAAAGCGTTATCTGTATCATTCAACTAGCGTTATATAGCTTACGCGTTACGGAAAAGCATGTAAAGCTGCAACAATGTACTCCAAAATACGACACAGGCGCCGACTCGCCTTAATGGCTACAGAGTACCGACAAAGCCACTGTGTCGTAGACGGTCCCAACGTGTCTGCATCGAAGTACTTTGTTGGGTGACCTCTTTGCCAACACGTCGGGATCGTTAAAAAAAATTGGAGTATTACGAAAACGCATCTGAAGCTGCAACAATCTGCTCCTAAAGCGTTATCTGTATCATTCAACTAGCGTTATATAGCTTACGCGTTACGGAAAAGCATGTAAAGCTGCAACAATGTACTCCAAAATACGACACAGGCGCCGACTCGCCTTAATGGCTACAGAGTACCGACAAAGCCACTGTGTCGTAGACGGTCCCAACGTGTCTGCATCGAAGTACTTTGTTGGGTGACCTCTTTGCCAACACGTCGGGATCGTTAAAAAAAATTGGAGTATTACGAAAACGCATCTGAAGCTGCAACAATCTGCTCCTAAAGCGTTATCTGTATCATTCAACTAGCGTTATATAGCTTACGCGTTACGGAAAAGCATGTAAAGCTGCAACAATGTACTCCAAAATACGACACAGGCGCCGACTCGCCTTAATGGCTACAGAGTACCGACAAAGCCACTGTGTCGTAGACGGTCCCAACGTGTCTGCATCGAAGTACTTTGTTGGGTGACCTCTTTGCCAACACGTCGGGATCGTTAAAAAAAATTGGAGTATTACGAAAACGCATCTGAAGCTGCAACAATCTGCTCCTAAAGCGTTATCTGTATCATTCAACTAGCGTTATATAGCTTACGCGTTACGAAAAAGCATCTGAAGCTGCGACAATCTGCTCCTAAAGCGTTATCTGCAGCATTCAACTAGCGTTATATAGCTTACGCGTTACGAAAAAGCATGTAAAGCTGCAACAATGTACTCCAAAATACGACACAGGCGCCGACTCGCCTTAATGGCTACCGAGTACCGACAAAGCCACTGTGTCGTAGACGGTCCCAACGTGTCTGCATGGAAGTACTTTGTTGGGTGACCTCTTTGCCAACACGTCGGGATCGTTAAAAAATATTGGAGTATTAGAGCATTACGAAAACGCATCTGAAGCTGCAACAATCTGTTCCTAAAGCGTTATCTGTATCATCCAACTAGCGTTATATAGCTTACGCGTTACGAAAAAGCACGTGAAGCTGAAACAATGTACTCCAAAATACGACACAGGCGCCGACTCGCCTTAATGGCTACCGAGTACCGACAAAGCCACTGTGTCGTAGACGGTCCCAACGTGTCTGCATCGAAGTACTTTGTTGGGTGACCTCTTTGCCAACACGTCGGGATCGTTAAAAAAAATTGGAGTATTAGAGCATTACGAAAACGCAACTGAAGCTGCAACAGTCTGCTTCTAAAGCGTTATCTGTATCATTCAACTAGCGTTATATAGCTTACGCGTTACGAAAAAGCATCTGAAGCTGCGACAATCTATATACTCCAAAAGCGTTATCTGCAGCATTCAACTAGCGTTATATAGCTTACGCGTTACGGAAAAGCATGTAAAGCTGCAACAATGTACTCCAAAATACGACACAGGCGCCGACTCGCCTTAATGGCTACAGAGTACCGACAAAGTCACTGTGTCGTAGACGGTCCCAACGTGTCTGCATCAAAGTACTTTGTTGGGTGACCTCTTTGCCAACACGTCGGGATCGTTAAAAAAAAATTGGAGTATTACGAAAACGCATCTGAAGCTGCAACAATCTGCTCCTAAAGCGTTATCTGTATCATTCAACTAGCGTTATATAGCTTACGCGTTACGAAAAAGCATGTAAAGCTGCAACAATGTACTCCAAAATACGACACAGGCGCCGACTCGCCTTAATGGCTACAGAGTACTGACAAAGCCACTGTGTCGTAGACGGTCCCAACGTGTCTGCATCGAAGTACTTCGTTGGGTGACCTCTTTGCCAACACGTCGGGATCGTTAAAAAAATTGGAGTATTACGAAAACGCATCTGAAGCTGCAACAATCTGCTCCTAAAGCGTTATCTGTATCATTCAACTAGCGTTATATAGCTTACGCGTTACGAAAAAGCATGTAAAGCTGCAACAATGTACTCCAAAATACGACACAGGCGCCGACTCGCCTTAATGGCTACAGAGTACCGACAAAGCCACTGTGTCGTAGACGGTCCCAACGTGTCTGCATCGAAGTACTTCGTTGGGTGACCTCTTTGCCAACACGTCGGGATCGTTAAAAAAAATTGGAGTATTACGAAAACGCATCTGAAGCTGCAACAATCTGCTCCTAAAGCGTTATCTGTATCATTCAACTAGCGTTATATAGCTTACGCGTTACGAAAAAGCATCTGAAGCTGCGACAATCTATATACTCCAAAAGCGTTATCTGCAGCATTCAACTAGCGTTATATAGCTTACGCGTTACGGAAAAGCATGTAAAGCTGCAACAATGTACTCCAAAATACGACACAGGCGCCGACTCGCCTTAATGGCTACAGAGTACCGACAAAGCCACTGTGTCGTAGACGGTCCCAACGTGTCTGCATCGAAGTACTTTGTTGGGTGACCTCTTTGCCAACACGTCGGGATCGTTAAAAAAAATTGGAGTATTACGAAAACGCATCTGAAGCTGCAACAATCTGCTCCTAAAGCGTTATCTGTATCATTCAACTAGCGTTATATAGCTTACGCGTTACGGAAAAGCATATAAAGCTGCAACAATGTACTCCAAAATACGACACAGGCGCCGACTCGCCTTAATGGCTACAGAGTACCGACAAAGCCACTGTGTCGTAGACGGTCCCAACGTGTCTGCATCGAAGTACTTTGTTGGGTGACCTCTTTGCCAACACGTCGGGATCGTTAAAAAAAATTGGAGTATTACGAAAACGCATCTGAAGCTGCAACAATCTGCTCCTAAAGCGTTATCTGTATCATTCAACTAGCGTTATATAGCTTACGCGTTACGGAAAAGCATGTAAAGCTGCAACAATGTACTCCAAAATACGACACAGGCGCCGACTCGCCTTAATGGCTACAGAGTACCGACAAAGCCACTGTGTCGTAGACGGTCCCAACGTGTCTGCATCGAAGTACTTTGTTGGGTGACCTCTTTGCCAACACGTCGGGATCGTTAAAAAAAATTGGAGTATTACGAAAACGCATCTGAAGCTGCAACAATCTGCTCCTAAAGCGTTATCTGTATCATTCAACTAGCGTTATATAGCTTACGCGTTACGGAAAAGCATGTAAAGCTGCAACAATGTACTCCAAAATACGACACAGGCGCCGACTCGCCTTAATGGCTACAGAGTACCGACAAAGCCACTGTGTCGTAGACGGTCCCAACGTGTCTGCATCGAAGTACTTTGTTGGGTGACCTCTTTGCCAACACGTCGGGATCGTTAAAAAAAATTGGAGTATTACGAAAACGCATCTGAAGCTGCAACAATCTGCTCCTAAAGCGTTATCTGTATCATTCAACTAGCGTTATATAGCTTACGCGTTACGAAAAAGCATCTGAAGCTGCGACAGTCTCCAAAAGCGTTATCTGCAGCATTCAACTAGCGTTATATAGCTTACGCGTTACGGAAAAGCATGTAAAGCTGCAACAATGTACTCCAAAATACGACACAGGCGCCGACTCGCCTTAATGGCTACAGAGTACCGACAAAGCCACTGTGTCGTAGACGGTCCCAACGTGTCTGCATCGAAGTACTTTGTTGGGTGACCTCTTTGCCAACACGTCGGGATCGTTAAAAAAAATTGGAGTATTACGAAAACGCATCTGAAGCTGCAACAATCTGCTCCTAAAGCGTTATCTGTATCATTCAACTAGCGTTATATAGCTTACGCGTTACGGAAAAGCATGTAAAGCTGCAACAATGTACTCCAAAATACGACACAGGCGCCGACTCGCCTTAATGGCTACAGAGTACCGACAAAGCCACTGTGTCGTAGACGGTCCCAACGTGTCTGCATCGAAGTACTTTGTTGGGTGACCTCTTTGCCAACACGTCGGGATCGTTAAAAAAAATTGGAGTATTACGAAAACGCATCTGAAGCTGCAACAATCTGCTCCTAAAGCGTTATCTGTATCATTCAACTAGCGTTATATAGCTTACGCGTTACGGAAAAGCATGTAAAGCGGCAACAATGTACTCCAAAATACGACACAGGCGCCGACTCGCCTTAATGGCTACAGAGTACCGACAAAGCCACTGTGTCGTAGACGGTCCCAACGTGTCTGCATCGAAGTACTTTGTTGGGTGACCTCTTTGCCAACACGTCGGGATCGTTAAAAAAAATTGGAGTATTACGAAAACGCATCTGAAGCTGCAACAATCTGCTCCTAAAGCGTTATCTGTATCATTCAACTAGCGTTATATAGCTTACGCGTTACGAAAAAGCATGTAAAGCTGCAACAATGTACTCCAAAATACGACACAGGCGCCGACTCGCCTTAATGGCTACAGAGTACTGACAAAGCCACTGTGTCGTAGACGGTCCCAACGTGTCTGCATCGAAGTACTTCGTTGGGTGACCTCTTTGCCAACACGTCGGGATCGTTAAAAAAATTGGAGTATTACGAAAACGCATCTGAAGCTGCAACAATCTGCTCCTAAAGCGTTATCTGTATCATTCAACTAGCGTTATATAGCTTACGCGTTACCAAAAAGCATGTAAAGCTGCAACAATGTACTCCAAAATACGACACAGGCGCCGACTCGCCTTAATGGCTACAGAGTACCGACAAAGCCACTGTGTCGTAGACGGTCCCAACGTGTCTGCATCGAAGTACTTCGTTGGGTGACCTCTTTGCCAACACGTCGGGATCGTTAAAAAAAAATTGGAGTATTACGAAAACGCATCTGAAGCTGCAACAATCTGCTCCTAAAGCGTTATCTGTATCATTCAACTAGCGTTATATAGCTTACGCGTTACGAAAAAGCATCTGAAGCTGCGACAATCTGCTCCTAAAGCGTTATCTGCAGCATTCAACTAGCGTTATATAGCTTACGCGTTACGAAAAAGCATGTAAAGCTGCAACAATGTACTCCAAAATACGACACAGGCGCCGACTCGCCTTAATGGCTACCGAGTACCGACAAAGCCACTGTGTCGTAGACGGTCCCAACGTGTCTGCATGGAAGTACTTTGTTGGGTGACCTCTTTGCCAACACGTCGGGATCGTTAAAAAAAACTGGAGTATTAGAGCATTACGAAAACGCATCTGAAGCTGCAACAATCTGTTCCTAAAGCGTTATCTGTATCATCCAACTAGCGTTATATAGCTTACGCGTTACGAAAAAGCACGTGAAGCTGAAACAATGTACTCCAAAATACGACACAGGCGCCGACTCGCCTTAATGGCTACCGAGTACCGACAAAGCCACTGTGTCGTAGACGGTCCCAACGTGTCTGCATCGAAGTACTTTGTTGGGTGACCTCTTTGCCAACACGTCGGGATCGTTAAAAAAAATTGGAGTATTAGAGCATTACGAAAACGCATCTGAAGCTGCAACAGTCTGCTTCTAAAGCGTTATCTGTATCATTCAACTAGCGTTATATAGCTTACGCGTTACGAAAAAGCATCTGAAGCTGCGACAATCTATATACTCCAAAAGCGTTATCTGCAGCATTCAACTAGCGTTATATAGCTTACGCGTTACGGAAAAGCATGTAAAGCTGCAACAATGTACTCCAAAATACGACACAGGCGCCGACTCGCCTTAATGGCTACAGAGTACCGACAAAGTCACTGTGTCGTAGACGGTCCCAACGTGTCTGCATCAAAGTACTTTGTTGGGTGACCTCTTTGCCAACACGTCGGGATCGTTAAAAAAAAATTGGAGTATTACGAAAACGCATCTGAAGCTGCAACAATCTGCTCCTAAAGCGTTATCTGTATCATTCAACTAGCGTTATATAGCTTACGCGTTACGAAAAAGCATGTAAAGCTGCAACAATGTACTCCAAAATACGACACAGGCGCCGACTCGCCTTAATGGCTACAGAGTACTGACAAAGCCACTGTGTCGTAGACGGTCCCAACGTGTCTGCATCGAAGTACTTCGTTGGGTGACCTCTTTGCCAACACGTCGGGATCGTTAAAAAAATTGGAGTATTACGAAAACGCATCTGAAGCTGCAACAATCTGCTCCTAAAGCGTTATCTGTATCATTCAACTAGCGTTATATAGCTTACGCGTTACGAAAAAGCATGTAAAGCTGCAACAATGTACTCCAAAATACGACACAGGCGCCGACTCGCCTTAATGGCTACAGAGTACCGACAAAGCCACTGTGTCGTAGACGGTCCCAACGTGTCTGCATCGAAGTACTTCGTTGGGTGACCTCTTTGCCAACACGTCGGGATCGTTAAAAAAAATTGGAGTATTACGAAAACGCATCTGAAGCTGCAACAATCTGCTCCTAAAGCGTTATCTGTATCATTCAACTAGCGTTATATAGCTTACGCGTTACGAAAAAGCATCTGAAGCTGCGACAATCTATATACTCCAAAAGCGTTATCTGCAGCATTCAACTAGCGTTATATAGCTTACGCGTTACGGAAAAGCATGTAAAGCTGCAACAATGTACTCCAAAATACGACACAGGCGCCGACTCGCCGTAATGGCTACAGAGTACCGACAAAGCCACTGTGTCGTAGACGGTCCCAACGTGTCTGCATCGAAGTACTTTGTTGGGTGACCTCTTTGCCAACACGTCGGGATCGTTAAAAAAAATTGGAGTATTACGAAAACGCATCTGAAGCTGCAACAATCTGCTCCTAAAGCGTTATCTGTATCATTCAACTAGCGTTATATAGCTTACGCGTTACGGAAAAGCATATAAAGCTGCAACAATGTACTCCAAAATACGACACAGGCGCCGACTCGCCTTAATGGCTACAGAGTACCGACAAAGCCACTGTGTCGTAGACGGTCCCAACGTGTCTGCATCGAAGTACTTTGTTGGGTGACCTCTTTGCCAACACGTCGGGATCGTTAAAAAAAATTGGAGTATTACGAAAACGCATCTGAAGCTGCAACAATCTGCTCCTAAAGCGTTATCTGTATCATTCAACTAGCGTTATATAGCTTACGCGTTACGGAAAAGCATGTAAAGCTGCAACAATGTACTCCAAAATACGACACAGGCGCCGACTCGCCTTAATGGCTACAGAGTACCGACAAAGCCACTGTGTCGTAGACGGTCCCAACGTGTCTGCATCGAAGTACTTTGTTGGGTGACCTCTTTGCCAACACGTCGGGATCGTTAAAAAAAATTGGAGTATTACGAAAACGCATCTGAAGCTGCAACAATCTGCTCCTAAAGCGTTATCTGTATCATTCAACTAGCGTTATATAGCTTACGCGTTACGGAAAAGCATGTAAAGCTGCAACAATGTACTCCAAAATACGACACAGGCGCCGACTCGCCTTAATGGCTACAGAGTACCGACAAAGCCACTGTGTCGTAGACGGTCCCAACGTGTCTGCATCGAAGTACTTTGTTGGGTGACCTCTTTGCCAACACGTCGGGATCGTTAAAAAAAATTGGAGTATTACGAAAACGCATCTGAAGCTGCAACAATCTGCTCCTAAAGCGTTATCTGTATCATTCAACTAGCGTTATATAGCTTACGCGTTACGAAAAAGCATCTGAAGCTGCGACAGTCTCCAAAAGCGTTATCTGCAGCATTCAACTAGCGTTATATAGCTTACGCGTTACGGAAAAGCATGTAAAGCTGCAACAATGTACTCCAAAATACGACACAGGCGCCGACTCGCCTTAATGGCTACAGAGTACCGACAAAGCCACTGTGTCGTAGACGGTCCCAACGTGTCTGCATCGAAGTACTTTGTTGGGTGACCTCTTTGCCAACACGTCGGGATCGTTAAAAAAAATTGGAGTATTACGAAAACGCATCTGAAGCTGCAACAATCTGCTCCTAAAGCGTTATCTGTATCATTCAACTAGCGTTATATAGCTTACGCGTTACGGAAAAGCATGTAAAGCTGCAACAATGTACTCCAAAATACGACACAGGCGCCGACTCGCCTTAATGGCTACAGAGTACCGACAAAGCCACTGTGTCGTAGACGGTCCCAACGTGTCTGCATCGAAGTACTTTGTTGGGTGACCTCTTTGCCAACACGTCGGGATCGTTAAAAAAAATTGGAGTATTACGAAAACGCATCTGAAGCTGCAACAATCTGCTCCTAAAGCGTTATCTGTATCATTCAACTAGCGTTATATAGCTTACGCGTTACGGAAAAGCATGTAAAGCGGCAACAATGTACTCCAAAATACGACACAGGCGCCGACTCGCCTTAATGGCTACAGAGTACCGACAAAGCCACTGTGTCGTAGACGGTCCCAACGTGTCTGCATCGAAGTACTTTGTTGGGTGACCTCTTTGCCAACACGTCGGGATCGTTAAAAAAAATTGGAGTATTACGAAAACGCATCTGAAGCTGCAACAATCTGCTCCTAAAGCGTTATCTGTATCATTCAACTAGCGTTATATAGCTTACGCGTTACGAAAAAGCATGTAAAGCTGCAACAATGTACTCCAAAATACGACACAGGCGCCGACTCGCCTTAATGGCTACAGAGTACTGACAAAGCCACTGTGTCGTAGACGGTCCCAACGTGTCTGCATCGAAGTACTTCGTTGGGTGACCTCTTTGCCAACACGTCGGGATCGTTAAAAAAATTGGAGTATTACGAAAACGCATCTGAAGCTGCAACAATCTGCTCCTAAAGCGTTATCTGTATCATTCAACTAGCGTTATATAGCTTACGCGTTACCAAAAAGCATGTAAAGCTGCAACAATGTACTCCAAAATACGACACAGGCGCCGACTCGCCTTAATGGCTACAGAGTACCGACAAAGCCACTGTGTCGTAGACGGTCCCAACGTGTCTGCATCGAAGTACTTCGTTGGGTGACCTCTTTGCCAACACGTCGGGATCGTTAAAAAAAAATTGGAGTATTACGAAAACGCATCTGAAGCTGCAACAATCTGCTCCTAAAGCGTTATCTGTATCATTCAACTAGCGTTATATAGCTTACGCGTTACGAAAAAGCATCTGAAGCTGCGACAATCTATATACTCCAAAAGCGTTATCTGCAGCATTCAACTAGCGTTATATAGCTTACGCGTTACGGAAAAGCATGTAAAGCTGCAACAATGTACTCCAAAATACGACACAGGCGCCGACTCGCCTTAATGGCTACAGAGTACCGACAAAGCCACTGTGTCGTAGACGGTCCCAACGTGTCTGCATCGAAGTACTTTGTTGGGTGACCTCTTTGCCAACACGTCGGGATCGTTAAAAAAAATTGGAGTATTACGAAAACGCATCTGAAGCTGCAACAATCTGCTCCTAAAGCGTTATCTGTATCATTCAACTAGCGTTATATAGCTTACGCGTTACGAAAAAGCATCTGAAGCTGCGACAATCTCCAAAAGCGTTATCTGCAGCATTCAACTAGCGTTATATAGCTTACGCGTTACGGAAAAGCATGTAAAACTGCAACAATGTACTCCAAAATACGACACAGGCGCCGACTCGCCTTAATGGCTACAGAGTACCGACAAAGCCACTGTGTCGTAGACGGTCCCAACGTGTCTGCATCGAAGTACTTTGTTGTGTGACCTCTTTGCCAACACGTCGGGATCGTTAAAAAAAATTGGAGTATTAGAGCATTACGAAAACGCATCTGAAGCTGCAACAATCGTTATCTGTATCATTCAACTAGCGCTATATAGCTTACGCGTTACGGAAAAGCATCTGAAGCTGCGACAATCTATATACTCCAAAAGCGTTATCTGCAGCATTCAACTAGCGTTATATAGCTTACGCGTTACGAAAACGCATCTGAAACTGCACAAAGATTGGTGGTGGAAGATTGGAAGATTTCGTGGGAGGCTGTTGCAGAAGGAACATCTTGCCGTGAAGGAACGTCTGTTAAAATTACCACACAGAAAGATTAGAGGAACAGAAGAAACCGTCAAGCAAGAATAAGAATGAAATGTTCCATGTTCTATTCCATGAAAGGCTCAGTTCGCTCACCAAGAATGCTGTCGGGAACTGTCAACTCCACTTCGGTGGAAGATTTCCTGGGCAGTTTCGTAGGAGGTCTTTGCAGAAGGAACATCTTGCCGTGAAGGAACATCTGTGAAAATTACCATACAGGAAGATTAGAGGAATAGAAGAAACCAAGAACCAAGAATAAGAATGAAATGTTCCATGTTCCATGTTCTGTTCCATGAAAGGCTCAGTTCAGTCACCAGGAATGCTGTCGGGAACTGCAATGTCAACGGAAATGCAAGCCAGACTTAAAAAAGCCACTCCTTCTCATCGTCTTTGGTGATCTTGAGCCTGAGTCTAGCGCCGCCATTTTACGCGGGCGTTGGTGATAAGGCTGCAACACGTCCTATGTCCATTCTTTGGGGGGAAATAGGACGTTATGAACGCTGTAGCTCCGAAGCTATTTCATTTTAATGCAGTGAGGGACAGAAGAATGCGCAGATGGCGCAGCGTGTTGGCATACTAAGTGCGCTTACAGCGCGGAGAAGACACAAAAAAGAAGACGAAAGAGGCAAGATGGTGGACGACATGCATAAAGAACGAAACCTGAACGTGGGTTCTACGTGGGTTTCTTTTTAGTGTTTTCCCTGAAAAATAGTTTTAAAACCACTCAATTGTAATAAGTGCCGCCAGAAAAACCGCTGGAAATAGGCCGTATGCAAAATGGGAAGCGCCATCTCGGGGACGCGGTTGCAACTGGGGCGGCCATCTTTGTGTTGTCGAGAGGCAAGTGCGCGCTATTGCCTGCTGCTTGACGGGTCGCTCGCTGGCACGTCCTGAGCCTTCTTAATCCAGCAAAAATGCCTCCACACTGTTGCGTGCCAATGTGTAAACAACGTGGACTCGCAGACAGCGATGGCAACAAGGTATGTACCTTATTTTTTAGAATAAAAATTGTACTCGCTTCGTTGCCGCTCACTGGCTGGCGTTTTTTCGAATGGTGACTTTATACGATATGAATACGTGCTATATATGAATACAGAGAGGCAGAAACGTTTGCGGTTAAGTTTTGATACGTTAGTTCTATCACGGTCCCTCAATACTCTTTCTGGTCTGGAAACTCCGCTCGAATACAATAGACAATGTCACTTAGGGACAATTGCTCCCGCATGGGGCGATCGCGTCGTTCGGGAGGAGACGCCCTCGTGGAGCAGACGACGTTTCCATAGCGGTTCGTGTTTTTAGGGAATATTTGATCAGCTACTTTTTACAATTCATTTCGGGTTTAGAGCAAAAATAATTCTCGAATAGGTTCATGAGTTCAGCCCGCACATTTTAGTTCATTTAGCGTAAATTTGCAGATTTTCCGCGTAGATTGCAACTTTCGTTGTTGTCTTTTTCTGACACGGAAAGTGTTAATTTTACTCTCACTCATATCTCTCAATGAAGGTTGAGAAACATATTAATTCATTCTGTTACACAATCACACAAACTAGTGATGTGTTATAAAGTAATGCCGCTTTCGGTAGTTATTTCGTGACGGCGAAACTTTCCAAACGCGTGGTTTCCTCGTAGCATGCAGTTTGTTGCAATCTGAGCAGAGATAAAATTACGAGGTGATTCTATTTCAGAGAAGACAGGTAAGACCTCAGAAGAAGTACTTATAGAAATCCTGCGTTTAATCATGATCATCTGAAAGTCGTCTCTGGCGGTATGAGAGACGGGGGATACACATGCTATAAATCGCATGACTCGATCGTTTTCGGTGAAGAAATAAACTTATGTTGTTTTTCGATGTGGTTGACAATAACTGATCTATATTACACTATTAACGTATTGTAGATATCTCTACACATTGGGAAGATGTATCGACTTAAGATAGCAATGGCTCTCATGCGTTCCCTTTAAACATAATGTACATGATCATCCCATGATAATATTTCTGAAGTATTTCTACTATTTTTGCGGCTTGGACTGACTGACCAACCAGTTGTAATAAGGAGATTCCAACATGATTTAAGCTGGGTTACAAAATTAACAGGATAGAATTTCCGCTTACTGAAGTGTGGCCCTAATAGCACTTTTCAGCTATAGAAATTGGCTGACGAGATTCAGGTGTCAAATTCATCGCGAGGATATTTAGAAAAATGAACCTCTGTTTACGCACGCAAAACTTCTCAAAAAGTTCTCACAAAAAAAAGTTCTCACTTCCAAACACCCGCAGAAACACATGCAATCCATACGCGCAGGCAGCGGCGGACACGAAAGTCTCTTCCCGAGCGACGATGCGCCGCCACGTCATCCGCCGGAAGCTGCCGTTTACGCAATGGTCCAGGGAAAATGGCTGCGCCCAAACCACGTGATCTCGAGGAGCCACTCACAGCGTTCCCGAGCTGCCGCGCGGGAAAAAAGCTCAGGCCCAGTGCGCATGCGCAGACCGACCTCCTTTCTCAACCTCCTCCCCCTTCTCTCCTGGGTTTTGTCGCCTGCTCTCGTTCCGCGCTCCGCCAGCTCCGCTGGCTTCGCGGTGTTATTTTTCTTTTGCGCGCTTGCTTTTCGCTGCTTCCCACGTCGAATGTGTAGACTAGACTTAATGAATTGGAAGCGATACCGGTTTATAAAGTGCAAATTTATTTGTGCTCATGAATTGACTTGAAAAGGTTCAACATAATCACATGTCTTCCAACAGTCTTCATTTGAAGTTCAATAAAATCGCAGACGACACATCGAAGGGGGTACAGCAGGTTATGTTTTTTGAAGACGCTGCGCTGTGCCAGGTGTGTCGTTGCCGCCGATGGACGCGAGAACACT
The DNA here is from genome assembly GCF_037126465.1 of Ornithodoros turicata. Lineage (NCBI taxonomy): Eukaryota > Metazoa > Arthropoda > Arachnida > Ixodida > Argasidae > Ornithodoros > Ornithodoros turicata. The sequence continues at coordinate 84,411 of NW_026999327.1, read as the reverse complement.
GAAAAAATAAGGGAAGGTGTACAGATTGTGGATGCCTGTGAATGAGGGAAATGACTAAAAAGAAGAGCTAAAAATCTGTTTTTAGCGCTCTTATTAAAATAGAGCACTAAATAGAATGTCCCTTGGTGGTTCATGGCATGACGAAAAAAGAGGAAGGAAAGGCCAGCTGTAACGTGAACGAAAGTATACGCTACTATGTTCTGTTAATTAATGTATAGAACTATATAAGTTGAAAACGAAATGCCTCAGATATGGCCGCTGCAAATATGCAGATACCTTGAACACAGAATGTTCTGCTAGGGCCCTCTGCCTTGGCACATTAGAGTCAAAGTTGCTAATATGCCACAACAATACCATTCATCGTAATCATGTACTGGACCCATTCCATCATTGGCATTTTCTGTTAGTGGGTCTAGCTTAGGAATGGAATGTCAATTGATAACTTAGTAAAAGAGAGGTTAGAAGCCGTGCATCCACAGCAGCATGCATTGTATTAAATAACAAGGGGAAAGGCGAAGACACAGTGGAGTGAAAATGTTACGATTTCAGAAGGTTAAAATCTGAATCCGAAGTCCACGTACAGATTCAGACAAAATACTATGCAGCTACAGAGCTTTGTTGTTGCTATGATGTTGTTATGAGAATATTAGAAATAGAACATTATCATTGCTTATGATGATCTGTTATGAATAAACGAGCCACACATGTACACACTTACACACGCTTTGTTCAAAAAAGGCAAAAGCAAAAAGCATCTGGATTCCTTTTAGTTTAACTTACTTTGATTTGATTTGACCATACTGGCGCAAGGATAACAAGGATCATGCTGCGCCGAAGTTTAACTTACTTGAGCTTACTATAGCATTCACTGTGCTGCTCAGAGCTCCTGCACTGTTTTACCAGGATTCAGTAAGCACGGAGCAGGCACAGTGAAGCAATGCAATATGAAATATGCAGTACCATGTGTAACCTTGATGTATTGCCTTTTTTGAGTTTGTGTGGGAAAATTAGATCATGAAAACTGGTGAACCTTTAATCAATAATATCTACGTCACATGTACTATACGCATAGCGACACAGTGTTCAAGAAAGAAAATTATTGCTGCTTTAGGCTTTCAGAACAACTCTCCCATGCTGATAGCCACTGAAATATGCAGTGCATTACAGTGCATGGGATTACATTTCAGAAATGTTGGTAGTACTGAAACTCCACTTCAAATTTGGATAATGTTAATATGATATGACGAGATCTACATTCGTATTCATGAAGCAAGTTTCTTGTGCTTTCTTCTGCTCTGTTTCTGCTCTACTGAAATTTGCCTGTTTGCAGCATTCGTCAACCTTTTAAGTGGTTCTCTATGCGTAGGACGACAAACATAGAATGGAATTTCGTCATGCAAACTACATCACAAAAGGGTTCACGACTGGACTGCTTTAAGATGTGCAGCAAGTTTGCCTTTACATTTTTCTTGTGCAATATGTCACCAGCATTTTCCTGAAATGTCGTCTCCAGTTTCTGATAATATTCAAAGAAGGCACTTGAAGGGACACAGGTTTGTTCATTAGCACGCAAATAAAGAAACACACTAGAAGGGTCCTGAAGGTCATACTGTGTCCCTTTGAGTAGTTCACTGCAGTTGCTACAGTTGGACGTTTTGAGGAACAATTCAACCAAGTGTCCTGCATATGCAAAGCGCGCATTTAGATCAGCAGGACCAATGTCAGGGGACGTATGTCTCGCTTGAAGGCAGATCATACTCTGGTTCCTCTGGTGGAACAGATGCAACAGTAGAAAACGGCATGCGTTTTGGTTCATTGAGGATTAGGCTCAGCTCGGTAGCTTCGCAGTTACCCCTGCCTGTCGCATTGACAACTTTGCTTGCCAACCCAGGTGAAAAAATAAACTGGAATCTAAAATGGGTTACAATGGAACCACTTGGACAGCAAAGTGGGTCAGAGTGGAACCACTTGGGACAGCAAAGTGGGTCAAAATGGAACCACTTAAACAGCAAAGTGGGTTAAAGTGGAACCACTTTGTGACCAAGGTGGGCCAAAAGTTAATCATTTGGGACAGCAAAGTGGGTCAAAATGGAACCACTTAAACAGCGAAGTGGGTCTAAATGGAACCACTTTGCGACCAAGGTGGGCCATAAGGTAACCACTTGGACAGCCAAGTGGTTTGGAATGGATCCACTTTGTGAGCAGGATGGGCCAAAGAGTGTCCATTTTGAAATGAAAGTGGGTTTAACCTTGATTCGTTCAAGATGGGTTTCAGAAGACAACCGAAGTCATTCTGGGTTAGACTGGAACCACTTGCAGTTTGATGCAGACAACATCATTGGAGTGCATCAAACTGACCAGTTTAAAAGCTGAAGGGGTCAGACTGAACCAAGTTGCACCTATTGGAAGGTTACACATAGATCAGTGTTTCTTATGGAACATTTGTTAATAAATATTTTTGGCAGATGATCCACACTGTTACATAACGAGAATGTGTACTGAGTAACTATTTCGTCAGCGTTAAACCAATGACAACTTTATTTTTATGACGATGAATGGGGAGTTTCACCGTGCTGATGGTGATGTGGGGAATGAAATAATGAGCCCCTTCACAATAAGGTCCGAATCCCTACTGTGGCCAGAAATGTCAAAAGAGCTTACAGGGCTCAGCGTTGGTGGACTGGATTTGGCCAGGGACCAAGCAATTTTGAGAGATGGGGGGGAGTGCGGTCCGGGAAAGTTGGTAGTGTGGGCAATGAACAAGAATGTGCCCTAGATCTTCAATGGCACCACAGTGACAGCGTGGGAGAGTCAACTTGTCTCAAGCAGGAACACCACTGAGCCGTAAAATCCACATGTCGCATTCGATGAATTAATGCAGCGTTTTGACAAGAGGTGTGTCGCGGCATGCGGAAAGCAAGAGTTGGATCAACTACTCTCAGCAAGGATGGTGGGAGAATGTCACTTGTTCATTGGCGGGAAGCCGGGGGTGTCACGAGGTGTCGAAGAATATGGAACGACGGTCTTCTCTCAGAAGCGCAATACGCGTCCGTGTCCGAGACGAGAGAGAGACTTCTGCTCTGCTGTCGGCCTGTTAATTCCCCACGACACCACAATGAGCTGGAACCCACTGGAGAACTAGCCTGTGTCCTGCTCGTACACAAGGTGATAAGCCATTAACACATCCGTCACTAATGACCAATAAGGAAAACATATTGCTTCCCAAAATACAAACTGTGTCCATGTAAAGATCCGGTATGCAATGATTCTCAGTATTTACATGTAAGAATATACACAATTTATTAGGCAATGACATAGGAAAGGATGATGCACTGCAAGTTACATCTTTGATATTATGAACATGCAAAATAAATGAAGAGATATCACAATTTCGGACCAACGTTCAATACAGATATTGCGTTCTGCTTGGTTAAGCTAAAAATGTGGGTAGCATCTGATAAACTAACACTTCATCTGATGTTCTAGCAGGAAACAGTGGGGTTTATGGATCAAATGTTTAAACACAAATAAGTGCTATGTGCTATACAGGTTTGTGTGTAATATAGAAGAACCATATTATACATAAAAGAGATAGGGCGCAGACTAACTGGTGCATGATGATGAAGGAACGAATAACCGAGAGACACGGGAACTCTTGTGCTTGTCTTCGTGTCCCGTGTCTCTCGGTTATTCGTTCCTTCATCATATTATACATATTTTACACATTTTTCGGGTTCATTGCTGAGTCAAAATGCATCTAAAAAATACTGTAGAAGTGGTTTTTTACGCTTTTTGGAACAAAGCTGGTTTGAGGAGTGATTAGCGAGAACTGAAATTCGTGACACAGGTTTCCAGGAGGGCTCTGCTCTTGTATATCGTGCCACGGTCAATATTCTGGCATATTTTGGCACGTACTAAGACATCCGTTGTTCACGGGGATGGCGGCATTCTAGGTCAATCCCTCCTCCTCACAGACATGGAAGGAAAGGCCCTGGCCTTTAGGGACCCTGCAGGAGGCCATAGTACTGGCCGTGTGCAGGTCAGCCAGTTCATTTTAGCAGTTCTCACTCATTATCACTCAGGGCACTGAACAGTTTGGTTGAGATGTCGTGCTATCATACAAGCTGGTTTTGAGAAGGCAGGAAAAAGCATGTTGCGGCTTCGTGGTATAGTGGTATATAGTGCAATGCATTTGTAGGAGTAACGAAAGCGTGATCAATTTTCATTTCTTTACATCTTGCCCGGGATAAAACAATCGTCTGCGGCTTGCTTAAACTGCCTACGCGCTGTATGGAGTAGAAAGGGTAGTCACGGTATAGCGTCTAACGCCGCACGATTTTCACGCTCATATGGCCAGAGTTACGCAGAGTTACGCAATTTTGGAGGAATGTGCGAAAAATAATTCAGCGCGAAAAAGACCACTTCTACGGTAAAGACCATCGTCTTGCAATTTATCTCACACAGATCACAAAAAAACGAGTTTTCATCAACATTCAGGTACATGCGTGGCAAAGCATCATTTGTTACTTCTACGAGTTGCTTCTGTGATGTCATCCTACAAATCTTTATGTGAGGGGCACGGGGAAAGCTATCAACAATGCACTTTCGTGTTACAATATACATCTTTTTGCTATCATCACGGCCTGCTACAGAAATTATATTTTCAATTCTTGTGTACAAGTCCCCTTGCTTGAGTGCGGTTGAGTCAGTTTTTACTGGCAAGGTGTACTTAACGCTATGAAACGTGTGCTTCTTAACAGACATTCGGGTATATTCCACAATATCCTTACAATGCTCTATGTGTCGCTCAACAAATGACTTCAAGGCACTGTCTGGTGGCTGACCTCTTCCCAGTGCACTTGGACTGTCTGACACTGTGGTGCGCTCTTGGTGGAAGATGTCAGCCACACTTGGACTTGCCATACTCTTTAGTGATCCAATGCTAGTCTGAAAAAGCACCCTTGACAGAATCTGGATTGTGACACCCTTAGATGACTTGACATGTTTGAGTAGCTTACCCATGTTGTTTTCAAAAGTGAAGCAGGAGTGTGCCCACAAGGGGCCCAGCAAGAGAGCAGCCTTGGGAAGGTGCAGCAAAGTGTGCATGTTTGACGTCATCTGCCCCCTACCATACAACACTTCAGTCTGTACAACAAATTCTGTTAGATTATCTGTGCTGTTATTGATGCCATTTAGTGATATTTCTCCCTTGATCAGGTTGTATACCCCACATACGAGAAGGCTATAATGCACATAATATTCATTTGGCAGCACATTGCGCAAACATGGCAAACTGTAGTAGAGGAGCCAATGCTCCCATTCTGCACCTTTCCAGTACTTTCTGGTGCTTAGTGAACGTGGAAGCCGTGTAAAGAGCCTTGGAGGCTTCAGATTGCGAAGTCTGTCATCAACTGTTCTCATGTAAGAAGGTGCACCAATGTAGTAGTCTGTACCTGTACTCGAGAACCACAGCTCTGTTATTTGTCGTGTTACACCAAGCAGCACACAATGCATGTAGTCAGGGCTGAAACTCCAGGCTATGTTGAAGCCCGGTAAATTAAGCATTGGGGAGGGTCCTTTGACACCACGCACTGGTGCTCCCAGAGCTGCTGCATTGGTCATGTCTGCTACCATGTCTTTCACTGTCCTGTCATCAGCTGGTCCACCAGAGTTTGTGTACTTGACAACACCTAGTAGAAAAGTATTACGTTGTTAGATCAGGATTAGCTAGGAGAAAGTGCTCTTTAAATTAAAGGGCCAGGAAACTGCAACACAAAGGTCCTGTGCAGTAGCATCTGTTTCATCGGTCACTATATTTACATTTCCCAGAACAACCTTTTGGGGTCCAAAAGCAAAAAAAAAAGCTTGTTTTCAAATGAAAGACAGTCCCAATACACACATGGCACCTTATCACATAGGGGAAAAGTTATGTGGACCGCACGCTTTTTAAATGAACAACTCAGGAAAAAGGTGCAGACACCAGGATTCAAAGCTGGGTCTTCTGGTTTCTGAATCCTGGAATCAGCACCTTTTTCCTAAGATGATTTAATTGATTCTGGGCATTGGAGGCTTACGTGTCGGCCATCTCTGTAGCCTGCCTCGGCTAATTTCTCGTGTACGTTTTTGTTTTTCCTTTTATTTAGAACATCTGCCCATGGTCTTCTGTCAATGCACAGCAATGATGCGCACTTCCAGATCTTTGAATAACAACTTACTAAATTATCATTCCACATTAAAGTAATCCTACAATATGGTGGCAGTAAAAAATAAAAAAAGGGGGTCTCAGCACCACAGCCGTCAATATTTGTAGCAGGAGACTTTTGATCACTGTCAATTGTCATGAATTTGAGTAAACTGGGCACGCTCTTCCTGTTGGTCGGGTAAAAAAGTGACCCTTACTTGGCAAATTTCTGAGTTCAGTTCGCAAAAATCTGCATAATTAAACTTAAAGTTACGTGACATGCACATCAGGACATGGCAGAAAGCTAGTAAGAACAAATGCCCTTGACCGCATGATTCTAGGTGGCGTAGTTTTTTTACTATAATTCAATGACACCTTTTCTGGGACACCCTATATATGCACGAAGTGAAGTGACAACCATGGCGTGGCAACGTGGCAAGGAAGTACTCTATATGTTTTACGTCTAAGCACCATAAAGATTCTAGTTTTGAATTAACCAATAAAAAATTGTTAAATTGATCTAAAAGTAATGTGTAGCTGGCATCTTAGTGCCTCTTTATTGTCCACCTGGACTAGCATTCCGAGAAAATGCTGCGGGCTGTTGCTTGAGGGCATGTAATTATATTTATGCAATGCGCCGCAAGAATAGGCATTACCATCAACTGCTTCTCCACGGTGAAAACACGACCCGCATCCATAGTAGCTGTTGTACTGCATCATATTCGGTACTGAAGCTCGAGCTGGTGCATCAGCTACACAGCAGATGCAAAATACCTGAAAATACATAAGCAGCATTAGAAACACCAAATAATAAAAAAGGCTAAAACATCAGCAATACTGTAATGTCAATAAGGGTCACGATCTTGTTCCAAATGCGGCAGTTAGGTATATGATGGGTGCCTACCTTTGAGAGGACAGGGGTATTTCTGAAAGTCCAACGTACTCCCATCTCAGCTAGGCTCCTCATCTGCTCAACAAATGCTCCCAACAGCAAAATCATGTTGGGGTGCTTTGTCCCACACCACAGCACTGGTGTGAGGACATTACTCCATCGCAGGTGTAATGGCAGTTCATTTATGGTGAACTGTAGTGGCCAGATGCTATAGTTGGCAGACTCGAACACAGGACTCCCATCGGTGTTCATGGTGATGGTGAGGTCGTACTGGCTACAGTTATGCTGTCTGCGCTGCCTTTTGTAGAGGGAGCCATCAGTGATGTCCCCCAATGTTTCTGGACTTCTAATGTCCTGTTTCGTAGACACACTGTGCAACGAGTTGACAAGCTGTTCCGCAATGTTATCATTAGCCAGCAAGGCAGTTAGCTGTTTGTGTACTGGTAGCATCACAAAAAAGCAGCCCTGATTCTGAAGCTGCCTTCCACTGTATACTGTATTGCAGAGGGAGCACTTAAGCTCTGCTTTGCTGCGCTCCTTTAAGCTACCATCACACTTTCCTAGCATGTCGAAGCACACCGGGCAATAGAAATAGAGTGTCATATCCTTGAGTGAGATGCCTGAAAACTTCTTGAACAAATGCTTGGTTACTGGCAGTACGTCTCCCCCAGCACTTTGTTTATGAGCTTAAGCAAGTCTTCGATTGCTGCCCAGGATAGTCCATGCTTCATTGCATAGTCCATGACGAGCACAAGCGCGTCTCCTTGAGACAGGGATGCATTACCTAGCAATGGGATGTTAAAGCCCAGAGCAGCTGAAAGCGGAACGTCACTATGAATATCCCAGGAACGTTCTTCAGGCGGGGCTGGCGGCTCTGGATATTCTTCATCTGCAGGGGCGTCCTGGTTTGCATAGACCTCCGGTTCTGCGGAAGGTTCTGTTACAGTAGCGCGGGTAACACCCACTGAACAAATGCTTGGTTCACTCGCATGTGAAGCCCTTGGCTGCTGACTTTCCGGATCCGTATTCTCCAATGGACGTCCGCCTCCTTCAGCTACACGCTGCGAACGCCATGCGGTAGTCCGTGGCACAGATTGATTGCTTTCTGAGAGCTCTAAAAATCGTTTTCGCGACACAACCTTCTTCTTTGGCATCGCTGGAACCACTTTAAGAGCAAAGGCACCATAAACGTCCGCGCTTGCATGCGAAACCAAGGGTCGGGCAAAAAGTGGATTCCGAAAGCCCCGCAAGCGAAAGCAAGAGAATGCGAATGTTGCACTGAACCGAGCATGCGCAATGCGCAAAAGGTTTTGATGCTATAAACATTTTACGCTGCTTTAATTGCTTTATTGACATCTCTAATAATTTTTAGACGTTTCTTTTAAAACACAGTAATATTTTCTGCGTGACTGGTCATGAATTGGAATAGTGAAGATTTCGGAGTCGTGCCAGGTTCCAGTTCCAGCCGCGCACTCGCTCATGCTCGCTAACGGCTGGCGGTATCGCGCGCTGTTGAAACGAAACGGTTGCGTTTTCAAACTGATCTTCGTTGTATGGTTGCGTCTTCTCTGTATCTACAATGTACGCACTTGTGCGATACTTAAACGCATTTGAGAACGGGCTGCGCATAACACCAGTTAATGACATCAGAAACTTCTACCCGGAACACGAACGCGACTTCAACAACAGGTTCGTGTACAAGGTTCAATGGCAAGACGGTGACGACTCCGGCGTCTATCGCGTTCAAGTACTCATGCTTGCTGGTAGGCATGCTTTTTTATAATGTGCATGGTGCATGTGATACAACAGCGCAAGCATTAATGCCATCGAATATCTAGTGAAGTTAAGGGCAGGCGGCCTGGTGGAAATGGTCTGCAATCCCAAGTGGTTTATGAAACCTTTTCAACTTTAAACCACTTACGTACAAAGTGGTTCAAAGTGGTTTCAAGTGGAAAAGGTTTCATAAACCACTTGGGATTGCAGACCATTTCCACCTGCATTTGCGTTTCTAGAAATGGCATGTGCGCGTTATCCCGAAAGTACTTTCGGATTAACGCGCACTTGCCATTTCCAGAAACGCAAATGTTTCAAGGCAATTAGCATTGCACTGTTGTGCTTGTCTGAATGAAGTACGTTTCTCTGAGCCTACTCAAAGTGGCGCCATATGTTTGTCGTTTTTGTGCTTCGAATGAATCTTCACTATTTTTGTTCAGAAAGCACATCGGAGCTACTTCAGAAGCAGAAGAGCAAGAGGGTCGTTGTTCCCAAACTTAGCAGATCGCTGTGTGAGGAAACACCATCAAGACAGCTATCAGAAAAGCAGATGATGAGAAAGGTTTGCTGCGATATATATAATAACGAAGCATCTTTTCGAAACGTGATCAAACAATCAGAATTTCTAAATAGTTCTGTTAGACATCTCTGAAGATCTGGATAGCCTGGATGCCATGCAATCGTGAGAAGACCAACTGGATAATTTTCATGATTATCATAAATTAGTTCAGAAATGGCAGGGATAAGAATATTTTGCTTAGTGTTTATTTTCTGTAGCAATTGTTGAGTGTTTTATTCATGTGTGTTGCACAACCAGAACCACATGTTTCTCCCAATCTGTTCTGTTTTTTTTTCTCTCGTTATATGCATAACGTTCAGTCAGTCGATTTTAACATTCACATACAGTTCCATCTGCAGGAGGACAAAAACAAAAAGGAAAAACAAGGCAAGACTAGGAAGAAATTATACTCTGCTATACTCAAAAAGCATGTGACCCAAATGAGAAAGAAAAATGAGGAGGCCCTTTCAGACTGTGATGTAGGTATTGGATAACAAAACAGTTGCTAATGTAGCCTTGTTGATTTTTGTAAATATTTGTTGCCTCACTAGGCTACAGAGAACCAAGATTGTAATGAGCCACCCGAGATGGAAGGAAGTGACAGTGATGTTGACATTCATGACACAGTAGAAGTGTTGTCCAGTTCATCTTCCAAGAGAGATTGCACCTGCTTATCCACCGTGTCACAGTCTGTGGAAGAGTGCCACAAGAAGTTGACAGACAGTACATATACATTAGAATTTATTTATTTATTGCTTTTATTTTCATGCTCTATGTTATTTCCATTTGTTATATGCTGCATGTATTCTTGCAGTTAATCCTGCTGTTCTTTCATTTGCAGTAGAAAAAAAGCTTGATCAAGTGGTGCAAGAGTTGCACAAATGGGCAAACATTGAGCAGCAGCCTTTGCTGATAGATGGTAATATGCAGTATATAAGTTTTGTCAGGAGGCTAAACATGTGAAGCAATCATGGGGCACATAATGGGGAGCTAGTAGCCTCTTGATTCTTTCCACATTCAATTTTCAAGAGAAAAAGCAATAGTATATTTGGATTTCACATTTATTGAGTTTACCTTTCAGAACAAGGCAGCAAGCAGTCTGAAGATAACAATGGTAGCTTGAAGTACTATTGTTGTTTTTGTCAAACTAAGGATTGGGCAGCGGTTTTTCTTTTACACAGACTGCACACAGCGAGATGACTTTCTTGACTGGGATCAGGTATCCGATACGGACAACCTGTATCACGATGAGCTACTTGTCAGTGAATATTCAGCACCACTCGAGTCACAGACAGAGGTTGTAGCACATGGGACATCGACACCTAATGTCAATGAACATCGAGAAATTTCAAGGAATGTTGATCCACATGGCGGAGAAAGTGAGTGTGATCTACATTAGTGTTCCATGCGGCTGTTTGATAACTTCATTGGTTGTTTGACCAGTAAGCAAGGGTGCTATTCTCCCTTAATAACTTCTCAACGCGCATTTCTTGTATCTCATGATCTTCATTCCTTAACAGGAAACATGGCAGGAGGTCCCGAGTTGCTAGGTAACGGTAAGTCACCTCTTCAATTACTCTTTTCGGAGTTTTCACAGAAGAATTACATCGTGCACAAAGCATTTTAATGAAGTGTTGTTCACTGCAGGCTAAATAAATTCTGTTGTTACATTCTCGTGCAGAAGTGCAGACTGACCTGAGTGCTCTTTCAGCAGTGTCAGCTGACCCCAAGCCGTTCACGTTACTCGATCACACTCGTGTAAGTGCATCGAAATATGCTAAAGCAATGTCTGTCAATGCAACTTATGCATTGCTTTTCATATGATAGTTTCACCTGAAAGATGGAGTCATAGTTTCGCCGAACCTTCTCCACCGCCTACATAAACTAAAGGAGCCAAGAAAGGTCATAAGAGAGACCGCGCAAGCCATATGGGGAAATGATACCCTGTCTGAGAGGACGTTCAGTGGGAAACTGGCCCCAAAAGACAAAAAGGGAGGTGACAAGGAGCCACGGAAGGGGCTTACACCTCATAAAGTTGGAGTCATTGCTGGTAGGTTGTTCGTCTAGTTAGAATTACCTGGGAGCAGGGGCCACCTGAGTTACCAGGTGTACGGTAAATGATGGTGTGCAGATGAGCGGGAAATGGCAGAATTTGTGTCAAGTGTCCCCTATATCGTGGGGTCTGATGTGTCTCCACATAGATACTGCCTTCAGCTACTTAATTATAACTGCAATATCATCAATGTGGATATGGCCAGCAGGTATGTGAGCCTGTGGTTATGCGCAAGTGCAAAGCACACTACTGCTGCATCACAGTGAAAGCAGCACATATATGATTATGCCAGCCCTGATTTTAAGCACAGTGAGTGCTCTTCCATTGACTTTTATTCAGTTTAAAATGTTAGTAGCAAAAAAATCCCCTTGACATTAAGTGGGCTTCATTTTGGATTGTGACGTACTGTAAGAAGGTTGTTTGAAAGAATACTTCAAACAATAACTAAGACAGTGTTTTGTTTTCTTCCTCTTTATCTTTTTTTTAGCAACTGTGATGTACTGGGCGGATATCCATAAGGACATGATAGCTGAAAGGAATGTGGATGTGCCAGCAGTGTTGAATCAACTCCCCACCATATTGTCAGCAAAGATTCAAGACGCCAGAAAAACTGCAAAGCGAAAGCTAGAGATGTAACGTATTTGGAGCCATGTGTGCTCGTTGAAAGTGCCTCTATAGTGCCTCTGTCTAGTCAGAATGTTTTTCTATGCATTTTGTTGTAGCTTGCGTGACTCCTACAAAAAGGACAAGAGTTTAGAGAACATGGCAGTCTTGCATTTCTTTATCAGAGCATTCCCCTAGGAGCAAATGGGACAGGACAAAATGAACAAATGACTGGCATCCCGAAAACTTGTTTTTAACTTATAATGGGAAGACGGTTAGGAGCAACTTCTTTGAAATGTTAAAAACAACACTTTCGTGCACAGTGTGCACTTCATGAGGGGAGTAGTTATACACATAGCATGTATATACAGGGTGTTCCATTTAAGATTGACCCCACCTTTAAAAAATAATGACTCATCGCAGAAGAATAAAACTAAGTGCATAGTGTTACCAGTGACCTGGAGCATTTTATTGTGTTTTTCGTCGCGCAATTAACTGATGAATTAATTAATTTAATTTTCTAACTTTTTAATTAGGATGATTACACCGGAGATGTCAACTGTGAAGTTGTGGGCGTTGACATGAGAAAGCGAATGCAGTATGTTGCAGCTCTCTAGCTCATACGAGTCTTTTTTTTTCCCGGGCCAGCAGAAAGGGCCCGGAGTTCCGAAACCACGACGGAATCAGTTTCCGTCGTGCGAAAAGAGCGCTTGATTGCAGCGCTTTCTCACGGCCGCTTGACAAACAAGCATCACAGATAACAGCATAGGCGAAACGGACGGCATAAATGCTTGTTCGTCAAGCGGTCGTGAGAAAGCGCTGCAATCAAGTGCTCTTCTCGCGCGAAGGAAACTGATTCCGTCGTAGTTTCGGAACTCCGGGCCCTTTCTGCTGGCCCGGAAAAAAAAAAAAGACTCGTATGAGCTAGAGACTTGCAACATACTGCATTCGCGTTCTCATGTCAGCGCCCACAACTTCACAGTTGACATCTCCGGTGTAATCATCCTAATTAAAAAGTTAGAAAATTAAATTAATTAATTCATCAGTTAATTGTGCGACAAAAAACACAATTAAATGCTCCAGGTCACTGGTAACACTATGCACTTAGTTTCATTCTTCTGCGATGAGTCATTATTTTTTAAAGGTGGGGTCAATCTTAAATGGAACACCCTGTATACTGATTGAAAGAAATTCCCTTTCTTCTGGTAGATATACATGCTGTGTGTATGGCTACTCTATAACCTCATGAAGTGCACACTCTGCACGGAAATCTTGTTTTTAACGTTTAAAAAAAGTTGCTCCTAACTGTCTTCCCGTTATTGTTGCAAACTGGTAGAAAATTCAGTGAACTGGTAAGCAAGTGTCACAGGATGAGAGCGGCAAATATTTTGAACAGAGACCCAGAAGAAGAGCAGTTTCTGTTCGAAATATCGGCAGCTCTCGTCCTGAGGCACTTGGCTTTATATGCCCGTTGTTGTAATACATAGAAACACTGATTTTTTACACTGCCTTGTTATCGGTTCTGCTTTGTCCGCTCTTGTTCGCCACTTGGGGCATGCTCTGATAAAGAAATACTCCAGTGCTGCATTCCACAAACTCTTATCCCGAGCTCTACCTAGTGTCCTGAACATTTCAATTTCTTGTTCTTTACATCCGAATTGACAGCAGCAGGACCTGCTCTTATGCTCATATTTTCGGGGCTATTTCCTTTTGCAGATAAACACATTTTTGCTTGTAGAATGTTTCTTACTTGCCGCACGAGCTTCTGGGGGCACAAAAATTAACAACGCTATACTCTGTAATAAAAAAAACTGCGCGACACAAACTTCGGTCTCCAGGCATTTGCAGCAGTGTACACCGGTGTTGACATCGTGGCGTGTGGAAAGCTGTGTCCAGGTGCCACCACAGGTCTACTCCAAATGCAAAAGGCACAATATCCATCCAACCATAACAAACTCATGTTCGTGACAGTATGACCAAAATACTGAACCAAACTAATATGCCTAGCTTGCAAAGCAGAGCGTGAAGTGTTAAAGTTTTCTGTTTGTTTCAGCCATATAAATTTGTTCTCACATGCCACGAAAAGCTTGTGTTTAACAAGAAATCGCAATGATACTGAAATGTGTAGCATTACATAGCCCAACACGCACATAGAATTGTGAGCCCTTTTGTTAATGGTATGTTAACTAGTATCCTGTTTTTTAGCAAAGTGTTGGCAATATTTGTCTGTTGGTTTTGATTACATAAATGTGTTATCACACGCCACAGGAAGCAGTTTGCAGGGAAGACGCCGAGCGATTGTTTGTGTGGGCTAAGCGTATCCTCGCCTTTCCTGTGTAAAATCACAAGGATACTGAACTTCCATGTCATTTTCATTTTATTAATCCTTGAGTACTCGTCATGGTGCATTACAGTGTGTAGCATCATTTAGCCCAACACATACTTGTGAGCCATATTTGATTCCTCTTAGGTTAGCGAAGTGTGCTTAAAGTAAAACATTGTGCCAAAATAAATGTCGCATTCCCACAGTTCTCTGGGTTGTTTTCATTATAACACCTGCAGCCTGCAAGCCAGGTTCCATAGGGAAACCGACTGCAAAAGGTTTCAGAAGTGGACCCATATTCAAGTGGGTTCCAATGCGGAACCACATTCAAGTGGTTTCCAAAGCGGAACTAGATTAAAGTGGTTTCCAAAGCGGAACCAGCTTCAAGTGGTTTTCAAAGTGGAACGAGATTAAAGTGGTTTCCAAAGTGGAACCACATGCAAGTGGTTTTCAAAGTGGACTTTTGTTTCATAAACAACTTGCAAGTGGTTCCACTTGGGAAAAATTTCCACCTGGGGTAGCAACTGCAGTGAACTACTCAAAGGGACACAGGATGACCTTCAGGACCCTTCTAGTGTGTTTCTTTATTTGCGTGCTAATGAACAAACCTGTGTCCCTTCAAGTGCCTTCTTTGAATATTATCAGAAACTGGAGACGACATTTCAGGCAAATGTTGGTGACATATTGCACAAGAAAAATGTAAAGGCAAACTTGCTGCACATCTTAAAGCAGTCCAGTCGTGAACCCTTTTGTGATGTAGTTTGCATGACGAAATTCCATTCTATGTTTGTCGTCCTACGCATAGAGAACCACTTAAAAAGGGACGGTCTCGTACAGATCGAGCGATTCCGAAACTTAGCTGAAATTATATTCAGGAGTGCAGTCGCGAAGTTTCAACCAGAACAACGAAGTGGTTTTCGAGAAATTTGAAGGAATATGCCGTGACAGCAGACGACGGAAGTCGCAGCTGGATTCAACTCCCTCTCATGTACGTCACATGTGACGTGGTTATGGTATTTATGGTGGCAGCTCGCCCATTGGGCGACCGAAGCGCAATGCACAATACAGTCGGAGGTGTATGTGCTTTGCGCTTGAAAGTTGTCACGCGCGACGTCGTAATGTCTGATAGCAAATTTAGCGATAGTGACGGGTCCCTGTCACTAAGCGGTGAAGATGAGCTCATCGGCGCCGATCGATTGAAGAACCGGGGACGTCGATGAACCTTTAGCTACTGACCCTTTGCCACAACAACGTGGTTAGCCAGTGAAAGTAGTGGATGATCCGGAATCGATTGACGCGGGTAAGACTCATCCATGAAAGCGCACTTTTTTGCGTATATATGTTCCGCTTGATCGTGACACCATTCTAAATTGTACAAACATTGCAGGTGTGTGTGTAGACACTGCTCGCCAATACCAGCATGTGTGTTGTGCGCACAATCCGGAACCTGTTTCGATCAGTCACGTACACATGGTGTTGTATTCTCCTGAAAGGTGTTGTAAGGTTTGTTTTTGTTGCACAGCTTTTTATTTGCATATAAAAATGTGTGTTTCATGGTACGTTATGCAAAATTTCAGATTTGGTCATATATGTATCAGAACTTGGATAGACTGCTGAAGAAAGCTGCTCTCTCTATCCATTCCCGCAAGCGGCAGGAGGTTGTCAACGTGATAAGTGAAGGCTTTCCATTCATGTCATTACACCTGGAGCAAATGACAAAATCAAGGATAAGCTGATCTACGTCAACGTCTTCAATTACCCCTGGCCTATGAAAAAAAAAGCCCTTTTCAGGACCATCCAACATATCTGCATCAAAGACCATGCTTCTGCATCCAATAAGCTCTTATCATCATGGATGATTGTAGTATTTCATATCAAAAATACCTAGACGTGCATTACGAATGTGCAAGATGGATCATCCGTATTTTTGCTAATGTTATGACGGTGTGTTCATGAGCCCATACTGGCTCAGATTTTGATTGTGTCAGGGGTTGCACACTAAGATGTCCAGCACGTTGAATATAAAAGATTTGGAGTTGTTTAAAAACTTTCAAAAATATCAAAAATACCTAGACGTACATGACAAATTTGTAAGATGGAACAGCGGTTTGCAACATGTTTACATGTCGTCTGGCTTATTGTTGCTCATGTTACACCGGTGTGTTCATGAGCCCATACTGGCTCAGATTTTGATTGTGTCAGGGGTTGCACACTAAGATGTCCAGCACGTTGAATATAAAAGATTTGGAGTTGTTTAAAAACTTTCAAAAATATCAAAAATACCTAGACGTACATGACAAATTTGTAAGATGGAACAGCGGTTTGCAACATGTTTACATGTCGTCTGGCTTATTGTTGCTCATGTTACACCGGTGTGTTCATGAGCCCATACTGGCTCAGATTTTGATTGTGTCAGGGGTTGCACACTAAGATGTCCAGCACGTTGAATATAAAAGATTTGGAGTTGTTTAAAAACTTTCAAAAATATCAAAAATACCTAGACGTACATGACAAATTTGTAAGATGGAACAGCGGTTTGCAACATGTTTACATGTCGTCTGGCTTATTGTTGCTCATGTTACACCGGTGTGTTCGTGAGCCCATACTGGCTCAGATTTTGATTGTGTCAGGGGTTGCACACTAAGATGTCCAGCACGTTGAATATAAAAGATTTGGAGTTGTTTAAAAACTTTCAAAAATATCAAAAATACCTAGACGTACATGACAAATTTGTAAGATGGAACAGCGGTTTGCAACATGTTTACATGTCGTCTGGCTTATTGTTGCTCATGTTACACCGGTGTGTTCATGAGCCCATACTGGCTCAGATTTTGATTGTGTCAGGGGTTGCACACTAAGATGTCCAGCACGTTGAATATAAAAGATTTGGAGTTGTTTAAAAACTTTCAAAAATATCAAAAATACCTA